>NW_017671587.1:148436-213830 GCF_001879085.1 Nicotiana attenuata
CCAGACGTTGTCCTACGAAGCCAACCAATAGCTGAATGACCTTACCAAGCATATACCCGGGGGTGATCCCACGTCACCCTCACTCGCGTAGGTCCGATAACACAACATAGCTGAAATTTCACAATCCATTTAATCCATAAACCATAGAACCACATTGCACTATCCGAAATCATACACAAGATCAGAACCTCACATCTATATTCAGAATAAGCCCGAACCAGCTGTAATAACCCATACCTGCAACCTCAGGTGCAATCATATGATATACTACATAACCCAAACACTCGAAACGATAACTTCTATTCACAGCAGTTGCCCACAACACCCGAATACCGGTAGAAAACCTCTTATCAACTAAGGTCTTATTCCAACACTTTCATATACTGCCAACGATAAATGAAACACGCAATAAACCGTAACCATTTCTCAGATCAACCATTCATGAAGCCACTTCCCTTTTGACTAATACCACAGCAGATTCCGAGCCGAACCTCGATATTATCCTTCCAACAAGCTGAAATCAAATCCGTTCGTATTCATTAGTGACCCCAACGATCACCTCGAATCCAACACACCACTCTGGTGATATGACACATCAATACAGGCCTAAGCCACAACTTGCATAATACGCACACCAATAAGAAACGGTCTGAATATCCTCGAATCATGAAAATGACCCCCAGATGAAAGAGCTGTACCTCAGGCTCATCAGTACCATCACAACACAAATCTGAGACCCCGTCTCACATCATAGAAATAGAACACATGAATCTACCCCGAAAGGTCATGTTTCCACGTAGCCTCGCTACAATGCGCAATCCTATCCAAACACTGTTACACATGAAACACCTCGAGTCACTATGATCAAAATCGACAGCCACGCACAATTTGATGGCGGGAACCGAAACAAATCATTACACCTATGGTGAAACAAGTAACACGTACCACGCAAACCTGATAGAACATATCCGATACGCCATTCACCGAGAAACTCCCAATTACTCTTCCCGTTCGACTTCCATTATGAAATTCCGATAGAACCGCACCATAGGTGCCTATAACCAACAGATCATAACGTCTCACAACACTAAGAGATAACTCATAGATCCCCCTAATTGCTAATAGCTCATTAACAACCGAATCAACACATCCCTCGCCAGCAGCAACTCGAAGTCAACAAGCCGTCTTGATGCCGGGCACATATCTTTATAGGTCTCCCAATGGACTACACATCAACTCTAGTTACCCATAATAGATAAATAATTCCTCGAAGGTTCACAATGAATGAATCATAGCGCATACTAACATCTGACTAACTTACCCACATTTGTCATCCACAACCACGAGCTAACCTGTATATGAGAACTTCCAATCTTCAAGTCCATAAAACACACGAATTACCATATCTGATCCCAATTTCGCCACTCGCATATATAACTCACCTCTAGTACTCAATCATTCCACGAGAGATACTCTAAGATTCTTCTGTGCTGCCAAGCAGACTCGAATATCAGCAGCCGATTCTACAAGAAGTGCTGCAATACTACCGAAGTGCTATCAACTTAATCACATTGCCCTTTTTCTGAAACCTATACTCTTGTCAAATCACTTCCAAATAACAATACCATTTCCTTAACCATCTGAGGCTACCCGCTGCCTAAGAGTGTTATGAACTTCCTTTCAGAACCGAACTGAAACCTCATACACGCAAATCTCGATTCTCCACAACATACCGCCTTTATCACACCATCCAAGGATAGCAGGAAAACTTTTATCTCCCTTCCGAGCCATAGACATCTACGCACTCAACTAGTCAAGAACTTCCATTGATCCCATGTAGAAGAAAAATCATTACACATCCCATGTCTCTCATATTCGTAGAAAATGCACCTCTTCAACCATGGTAGAAATCAACAAGAACTCTCTCAATTCCGTTTGCATAAATTAAACTGCCAGGACGGAATCCTTCTAACTCGACCAAGCTAAGCAAGCCATCAAAACCCAAGAGCATTGCTGCAAAATACTTGTAAGGGCTCATTACCTCGAACACATACGAAGAATTAATCATATCCTTACCATACCGATTCGGTCTACTATCAAGCTATTCCATCTATCTAATTTCCCTTCTGATTCATCATCAACTTGATATTCCCCCTTGCTGTAGCACCACAGTTCCTCAACCTAGGCTCACTACACAAGACCCAAGCACAAGACCACACTGTCTAAGACCCATAAGCCACTGAATCCTCTCTCAAATATTACCAAAAACATTACGCTCCCGAATACTTTAATCTGAAGAGCCTCTTGCGAATCCGAATCCGTTACCTTTACTTTCCCGATACTGATACATAGAACGCCATAATTAACATAGAAATACCACAAATCTGAACCTCTTCCAATGAAAACACAGTTTCTAACCACGCATGCAACTTTAAATACCCGATTGTTTCCTGCAGAATCTTGAACACAGTAGAACCATTCTCGAAAGTCATTCACTCTTATTCAAACTGCAAATTACCTGACCTAACGAACAGAACCACCCGTGCCTCATTGGCACTCCGATACCGCAAAATGAAATCCTCATCCCAGCACAACCAAGCAACTTCCTGCTCTATGCGCCGAGCATTCTTCACCAACAACACTCTAGACATTCTGTGATTCTCATACCTTATGAAGCATAATATAACCTTTGTCAAAATATTCCTTTTCTCTAGCCATAGCTAATTCACTTGCACGCCCCAAACTGGAACTGACATAGCACCTAACCGTGCATTCCACTGCTCACAGCAGACTCCCCGACTTGGCTCGAAGCCAAAGATCAAGACACACTCAATAACTCATAACACTTTTACTCTATTGATGCCACAATACCATAGTGAGATTGAACTCAAATCATTTATAAGTTTGTGAAAACACAGATCATCCAGCACTGTAAATCTTCTGCAAATCTCGCATTCATCCCCGCAACAGTTAAGCCCACTCTCTTAAGGGACCCGAAATTTCAAATTTCAACATGTACCCTTCCATTACACATGAGATCTTCTACATACACATAAGGATCACACCACTTAAGAACACTCCGCAGGAGATAACCCACCTGCTTCGCCTCACTATAACATTTCCGTATACCTTCCTCCGTCATACACATTACACCCCACTTAGTCTTCCTGAGTCTGAACTCATACCGCAACATGAAATTTACTTCACTCTCAACTAAGAGACACGAAAAGATTCTTCACGCGCCCATAACTCGGAGCTACACATCCAATCACAATGGAAATCATACACTTAATAGTTCATCTATCATCCAGCAGACCTTCCCCGTCACTTCCAAGTCACATAGATACATCTTGCAGTACTAATACACTCTTCACATAGCTACCCAACCGTCACTTCCACTAATAGGGACACTACCGAACATATAACTTCAAATCACTTATTCACACAATCAGCACCTCGGTGCTCAAGCCATAGGCAAAGATCCGGCCTCAAATCCTTCAGACTGGCCCTCAACTCACAGAAATCACATCTCGCCGCTCGATCGGGGAATCACAAGCCATCAAGGCACATCTGATACTGAGCGCGCGTGGAAGGAAATTTCAATAGTTACATTTCAAGCTGAATCAAGGACGCACGATAAGAATTCAAGAATGTGAAGTTTTTCTAAAGGTTCTGCAGCCTCTCGAGGATAAGTACATACGTCTCCGTACCGATCCACGAGACTCTACTAAATCAGCTCATGACTCGCGAGACCAAGTAACCTAGGCTCTGATACCAACTTGTCACGACCCCAACCCCGGTCGTGATGGCGCCCAACACACTGCTAGGCAAGCCCAACCAATTCAACAACCTTAACCCTTTTTATACAGTTCATGATTCAATTAACACAAATAATTACTAAGTCATAATACTGAAACTCTAAAATATAATTAAAACATGCGGAAAACCCAAGTAGAAATACTACTACACAGCCCGAAGAATTCGGTGTCACAAGTCTGAGCCTCTAATACACGGGTGTCAACCTACTACATATTGCTCTAAATAAATGCGGAAATAAAGCAAATAGGTTAGATGGGAATATCAGGACTGCGGACGTCATGAAGCTACCTTGATGCTCCCAGATATGATGCTCGGTAGAGAAATCCTCACTCGGCCTCAGTGGGTGCACATAGATCTGCAGACAAGGTGCAGGGAGTAATGTGAGTACTTCCAACCCAGAGAGTAATAAACATAAATGAGGGTTGAGGGTAAGAAATCCTGGATAGGCACAATGTAAGCTATAATTACAGTAGTTTAATTCAGATAATGTCAGCTCAATAAACCAATGAAAACAATGATGCTGCAAGGGATAAGTAAATGAATGACAATCAATTAAGACATGCAACAAATAGTACGGTACTCCCTAGTACCCGCTGCGGCGTGCAGTCCGCTCCATTTATTTATCGTCGACGGTGCTCACTAGGGGTGTGCAGACTCCGGGAGGGGCCCCTTACGGCCCAAGCGCAATATCAAGCCATCTCGTGACATCCATTAAGCCCTAAGCCTCATATCAATATCAATATAATACTGCTGCGGCGCGCAACCCGATCCCATACTCAGTCCAGAATCATATAAGCCCCTTGGGCACAATAATATAGAAATGTTCAGCCCAAACTTCATTAGAAATATTATTTAAGTTCCAAGTTTTGAGAAAAAGTGGCTGAGTTTGCAAAACAGTATTAAATACTAGGACTGAGTTCAATTATCTGAAAAATATGGTAAGAAACCAATAAAAACAATCCCTGAAGGATTCAAGCAGTTGGCACGAAGCCCAATTATGACAATTAATCCATTTTTATCAGGATATCACTAAGCTTCAATCAATTAGGTAGTAATTTTATTAAGCGGGACGGACCAAGTCACGATCCCCGATGGTGCTCTACCCCACGCCCGTTATCCGACGTGCAAGTCACCTCACATAGCACTACGATGTGCAAATTCGGGGTTTCAAACCCTCAACACAGCATTTACATCTATTACTAACCTCAAGCCAGCCAAAATCCTAGCTCGCTATGCCCTTGCCTCTCAAATCGACCTGCTCGCACATCGAATCTGACCAAAATCACAACGAATATGTCACATTGTGTTATAGGATCTATACCCAATCGAAAATAATCGAAAAACATCAATAATTCCGAAATTGACAAAACCCGAGCCCCGGGCCCACTTCTCTAAATGCAGAAATTTTAACAGAAAAGTGTTCTTCATCTTCTCCCGATTCCGTACATATAAAGAACACCAAAATCGGAGTCTGTTTGACCCCTCAAATCGACCCCTAAAGGTCTCATAATCTCAGGCCCCAAAATCCTATTTTCTACTTTTTTTCATGAATTAAAGGCTGGGATTATAGTCTATAATCACCCATAAACGAGGTTTAATAATCAAAGCACTTACCTCTGTGATACCCACTGATTTTCTCTCTTAAAAATCGCCTCAGAAGCTTCTTCCCGTTCAAAAATAGGAAGAACTCGACCTGCTCATTATAGGTATATTGTTCACGCGTTTTACTGCTCCCAATGGATTCCTTGTGAAATTCTAATGAATTTAGGCTTTTGAATCACTCAATTTGACCTTATTATGAAGGAGATATGTAGGTTTTAAGATTTGCAAATAGTGCAGGTTTTTAATACGCCGTCAGGGACAATTTCGTCATTAACCTAAAAATTTGGGCAACCTTGGTAAAATGGCCATAAAATCCTCATACGATGTTCAAATTCGACGATTCTTTTTGCTACGGGTCCGTAATTACGATACGGATCTAATGCTTTATTCAAAACAATAATCGGTGCTCATTTGTTCAATATGATATCATTTATGCTTGAAGAAACGACGTCGAAGCGTAAGAAAAACGAGCACAACGCAGCCCAAACCTGTCCGAAACTCACCCGAGCTCCTCGGGACCGCATACGAACATACTAACACGTCACATATGATCATTCAAACTTAGTTGCACTCTCAAAACACCAAAACTAACGTCAAAACACCAAATTTACATCGGATTCAAGCCTAAGTTCTTCTAAAACTTCCGAAACACGCATTTGATCGAAACCCCAACCAAATCACCTCCGAATAACCTGAAATTTTGCACACACATCCCAAATCACCTAACGAAGCTACAGCAACTCCCGGAATTTCATTCCGACCCTCGGATCAAAATCTCACCTATCAATCGGAATTCGCCAAAATACTAACATCGCCAATTCAAGCCTAATTGTACACCGGACCTCCAAAATCACTTCCGACCACATTCCTAAGTCACAAATCATCCCTCGAAGCTAACCGAATCGTCGGAATCCACATCCGAGCCCTCTAACTCATAGGTCAACATCCGGTTGACTTTTCCAAAACAAGCCTTCCTTAAAGAGACTAAGTGTCTCATTTCCTTCCAAAAATCAACCCAATTCAACTCGTTCACACAAGAAACTGATAATGAAGCATAACGAAGCAAGAAATGGGAGAAACAGAGCGGTTCTCATGAGACGACGGGTCGGGTCGTCACAATGATCAAATAAACAAAGAGGATAGAAGGTCGGAGAGTTTTATTATAACACAATGAGAATTGATATAAATCTTAAGGACTACAAGGATATAACTATAATGGTCTATATTAGACGACTAAGTGTACAAAGAAAAAAAGGGGGGGCGAGGGGAGAGTCCTAAGTTTTTTAGCCTAAAGGATCACCCCGTGCAACATACATAATACTTCGTAACTCCCTTAAGATAGGGAGTTACTCATATTATTCAGCGGGCACAGACTATCATCTCCTGCTACTCGATTACTATGTTAAAGTTGTTTACCTAAAGGCGCTCTAATTCAATTCTAAGTCGTACCCTATATGTGTACTACCCGTCCCATGCCTATGGTCCAGGAGGCATTGGACCTCTATTTGGGCGGTTCTAGACTTTACTTAGGTTGCTCAAAATGATAAAACTAAGCGACATTAAAAACAAGTAGGACTTCACGTAAAGATAGTTAAAGGCCCAAGTTAGCCTCCACACATAAAGACTAATGCATGCAGGCAGATTTTGTATTACGCAGTAGACGATTCTAGAATTGGGGCAAATTAAATCCTATGGCATGTATTCTATGTGACTTGATTTCAGGCATGCAGGCAGTGCTGATTGTTTTAGAACAACGAATTTGCAGATTATCGGTGTTACAAATCCTATAGGCATAATCTCTAAATGAGGCAATAAAACCGTTTAAAAGCTTGAAATAATTACCCGCGTTTGATTTTATTAGCATACTTTCTAGACGTGTAACAACAACCTATAGGCAGGATTTCTAAGAGTTGGCAGTTGAAACTGATTCTATAACACTTCGTCCCTATTGGCATGTTTTCTAGGAGAGTAATAGATATAACAGTAGCTAATTAATCAATTATGACCCTATAGACATGATATCTAGCCGAGGATCAGTAGAACATAAGTTAATATATTCCTATAGGCATGGTATCTAGCGAACATGCTGCAATTGCACAAATTTAACGAACAGTTATTGACACTGCTTTCCTATAGGCATGTTGTCTAATAATGCAAAGTAGTAGGCATAGTAAAACAGGTTGAATGAGTGTGTGATTCCCTATAGGCATGGTTTCTACTAGTGTACATGGAAACTAAATAGCATATATGGCAGGTTGGATAAAATAACAAGTAAGTCATATAAATCCTATAGGCATGTTTTCTACCCATTCAAGCAAACATTAGAATATACCCGTTTCTCCAATTCCATTAACACCCTAATTGTTTATTACAAAATTATTACAGGCCAGATAATGAATATACGGAAAAGGGTCAGAAATATCCCTTTACTATTCGAAAAAGTTCACTTATATCCTCCATTATACTATTGGTCCACAAAAGTCCCCGACGTCTCAAAACTGGTGCAAAGATACCCCTATGTCGTTAGGACCCTCCACCATGGCAAAATTATCTCACTTGGCCTGACATATTGTTGAGGTGGATGCCACGTGGCAAGCCACCTCATCGCACCTATCTTATTTTACCCCTCCTCCACTTCTTTTTCCACCATCACCTCCCTCTTCACCCAACCACCACCAACATCACCTCCTCCTTCACTATTCATCTATTCTTCCACCACCATCATACCCACTAGTCTTGACCACCATTCCTTTACCAAAAATCAAACTCAATCGAAAATTTTAATATTTTGATCTCTCTTTATAAATTCTAAATTATATCAGGGAGAATGATAAGAGAACAGTCTATTGGAATTTCTTTATCCAACCTTTGCCCCAGTTTTGCTCCAGCCGCGTTTAAGCCCTTCAGAGAAACAGGCTGATTGAAGAGATTTAGTGAAGGCAATTTTGGAGCTACAAGCATTTTCATTGGGCAGAAAGTTTCTGAGACACTCAAAATAAACCTTTTTATGCCTAATCACATTTATCTAAGCAGAGATATGCGCTCCTGGTTCCATATGATTGGTAAAAAGCTTGTTTGATTTGCAAATTTAGGATAAAGTGTAACGTACTCTCTTAAGTACATCATGTCTATCAAAAACTTCTTTCAAGAAGCTTGCCAATAATTTGGATCAGTTTGATTTAGTCTATTAAAAAAATCAAAATGTCCGATTCAATCTGATTTTTGGTAAAAGAATGGTGGTCAAGATTAGTGGTTAAATAGTGGTGGAAGAATAGGTGTATAGTGAAGGAGGAGGTGATATTAGTGGTGGTCGGGCCAAGAGGGAGGTGGTAGTGGAAAAAGAAGCAGAGGAGGGGGGTAAAATGTGATATGTGCGATGAAGTGGCATGCCACATGGCATCCACCTCAGCAACATGCCAGGCCACGTGGGATAATTTTGACATGGTGGAGGGTTCTAACGGCAGAGGGTCATTTTTGCACCACTTTTATGACGTCGGGGGGTTTTGTGGACCAATAGTATAACGGAGGGTATAAGTGAACAATTTAAAATAGTAGAAGGATATTTTTGACCCTTTTCCGATGAATATAAGTATAAATATTACACAAGGAACAATAGTAGGCCTAACAGCAGGCCCAAAAGGAGATACCCAGTATTGCTCGGGCCTTCCCAAGCTCATTCTTCGCAAATAGCATGCCCAGATCCAAGCATTTCTCAAACAGGAGACTATGCCCATCAGCATAGCCCAAAATCATAGAGGAACTCATGTCATGCCAAACAGTTACACATGACCCAAATAAATTATAGAATCACATAGAAATCACTGAAGCAACCTAGTTTGAAGATTCAACAAATAAAATGAGGGGAAAAGCTAGGTGTCAAGGACAACTTAAGTTCCACCAGCCAAGAGAATGGCCAAAGGACCCCAAATCCTAGTGTGTCAGAGTTCACAAGAGTCTCTAATGTTCCCCGAGCAGTGCTCACACTAGGGAGGTTGATAGAGAGAGTTTTGGTAGCCTTGGCTTTCTGCCGGCCAAAAGTGATAGATTCAGAATAATATAGATAACAGATGAGAGTAAGAGAACAGTTATTAAGTGATAGAGTTTGAAGAGGTACACTTGTATTTTAGAAGTAGACATAGCAAAGTTGCTTAAACACAGAACATGTCAGTTAATAGAATCAACAAGACTTAGAGGACAGGTTGGTATTACAGGTTCAAACACTTAGCAAGAGATAGCATATTGGCAGAAACCATATCGAGAGAGAGTTAGGGGAATTAGGTTTTCTGAGATTATAAGGACAGCATGCAAGGGTGCACAATGCCAAACGAGTCCAAAGTAGAGGACTAACTTAAAGGATTTAAAGCCTAGGGGTCCAAATTATGTTGAGTATCCATCACAACACCAGAAAGCAGACATGCCAACTTATATCAATAAGACAAACCAGTATCAAATCTTATAAGGGAACACAAGTTAAGATAGCTACTCTAAAGGTCCCAACTAATCACAAAGGGATACAGGATTACACAAACCAAAGACATAATGAGTGACAAAATAGCATGGGAGAAAGTCATAGCTAGAATGAATGTCCTAACATAGATTGGAACACATTATAGATAGGAGTCAGTCTTTACAGGAATTCAGAATAAAGCAGGGAAGCAAACTCATGCCAGGCGAAAAATATAAACATTTAGGTACCGACATGCTAGGCTAAACGAGCTTAAGAGAGTCAAAATTATTCAAGTTAAGCATGTACAATAAACATGTCTCAGAACTAGAAATTTTAGTCAAATTCAAATACTAAAGAAGTTCATATCATGAAACAAATTCAGTGCCAACAAGGTTGCACACAGAGATGGCCAAGACAAGAGAATGAAATTTCAAAGGTATGAACGTGCAATACATGAACACAAGAGAATGAAATTGCAAAAGACAAAGAACTTACCGGTTATCAATTGATAAAAAGACAAGCAAGAATGAACAAACTCCACAGTACTCTAAACATCAACAAAGATCAGTAGAACCTAGAGTCTTAGTGCGTCAGAGTTCCCAAGCATCTCAAACGAACCCCGAGCAGTGCTCACACTAAGAAAGATTGAATAATCGAATTTCGGTGGCCTTGGATTTCAGCCGACCAAGAGCCAAAGTATAGAACAAGAGAATGGGAGAATAATAGAGTGATAGCCTTGAGTTTTTAGTGAATCCGGTGATTAGAGTCTCTCTCAAAGGGAAATAGGGGAGGGATTTAAATAGTAGTAGAATCAAGCAAACGAACAAGGAAACACTGTAAAATAAACATAAATAAGAAAATAATAACATGCAAAATCAATTAAAAATCGGAATTAGGGAAAAATTAGGTAAACCCTAGTTGACAGAAATAAAAGATTCGACCAAAGATTTTGGTGAATGGCTTCATATCGCTTTGCCATGAAAGTATATAGACGGAATACCGTATAGATCTTGAAGATTGAAGACGATTTTCACATGATTCCAAGTCTGGTACTTGCCAAAAATAGGCGAGTACTAAGTAATACCAAAATCGTGTGAGTAACACGGAGATGGAGCATATATGGAAGGCAAATCGTAAGAGGATTCCATATCAGGGTCGGAATCGGAGAGAATTAGAGGGTGTGACGGCTAGGGTTTGTGAAGGAGAAGAGACCAACAGAGAGAATAGAGGCAGCTGTCTTTAGGAAATGGGGATTAGGTTAGGTTACGGGGGGTATAAGGAAAGGGAGTGGGGGTGTTGTGAGCCGTTGATTGTTTTTGATCAACGACTGAGATTCAAAGGGAGTTGGGTCGGGTTTTGGACTGGTCAGGGTTTCTTGGGGTTGGGCTTTTGGGGTTAATCAAAGTGGGTTGGTTCATTTGGACCTCAATTGGTCGGAAATTAACTCAAAATTGGGCTAACTTGTAAAATAAGAGATTAAGGGGAAATAATTTAATAAAAAATAGTTAAATAAATATATAAAAATGTTATTTATGCAAATTAATACTTTAAAACAATAGTAGAAGATTGTAAAAATGTAGAAACTTATTTTGACTTTAAATAAACTGACAAATGCAATAAATTGCAAAATGTAGGTCATTATTGCAAGATTGTGCAAATAGCCTAAAAATACTAATATAATTATATGAAATGAAGTAAAAAATATTTGAACCATGTATATGTATGAAAATAATAGTTTTAGACGATTAAGTCATCACAAAATAATTTGAAGGAGTAATTAATAAATATTCAAGTAATTTAAATGCAAGAAAATCAATTATAAAGCTCTAAAAATTATGGAACGTTATAGAAAATGCTTGTATATATTTTAAACTAAATAATGATGCAAAATGATATTTTGAAAGTATATATACTATTTGAAAAAAATATGGGAGCAAAATTGGGTATCAACAGCTGCCCATCTTTACCGGAGAATGATGTTGTCAGATAAAGAAAATGATGACCAATTTTGGCTGAATTGAGTGGGGAATGATGTGATTTGAAAAAATGCAGGCCGAACCCTGGTTCCTGAGTTGCTTACATATCCCTGGTGTTACAGGAATCAGGCCGTGTGTAGTTCTGGATCCAACGGTGAACGAAACCGATGAAGTTGTTATAGGAATGGTCGTTTGTTTCAAAAAGGGTCCTTTTGGGTAGGATAGTATCAGATGAATTTATGCGGAGTATGAATGTGAATTTGAAACGTTACGGATGTATCACAAGGCAGATATCTGAACGGTCATAGAGTGAAAGGTAGGCAATTACTGGTAGTTGTTTACGTTTGAAGCAATCGAAGGATGTGAACGTTGCGAATGAAAACCGGAGTGAAGATTGCTCCTGTTTGTAGAACGGTTACCTCCCGGATTACCTGCAAAACTTAAAACACGGTGCATGCAAATATATATATATATATATACCTATATATATATATATATATGTATGTATATGTATATAAAATTAAACGTGATGCAAATTCCCTTTGGACCATGAAGGTTATCTTTGGAAGGTGAGGATGACATCCTTAGACCATGATGTCATGGGCCATGAAGTGCATGACAAGGGATGCGCATGCCATGAAATGGTGTCCTCGAGCCATGAGGATGGTGCCCTTGGACTATGACGCCTTTGAATAACGATGTGCAGTTCCGAGAGATCCTCAGGCCATGGTATGGTGTCTTCCGGCTATGAGGATGATGCCTTTGGACTATAACACATTTGGACAAAATGACGATGTTTCAGCCTATGAAATGCAAAGATATGATGTTTGGTCATATGTAAGAGCGAGGCAAGACAAGTCTTAGTCTCGTGTGAGATGAGGGCAGTGCTTAGCCCTAGGTAAAAAAAGGGGGGGATGGGGGGTAGTGCTTGGTCTTAGATAGTGCAATGGAGATAGTATTTAGTCTTATGCAAAGAAAAGGCAATGCTTAGCCTTATGCAATTACAGAGGCAATGCTTAGCCACATGCCAGAGATGGAAACAATACTTAGTCTCATGCAGGAAAAGACAGTGTTTAGCCTTATGCATTTATGGAGGCAATGCTTAGCCTGATGCAAGAAAAGGAGACAATGTTTAGTCTCATGTAGGGAAAGGCAGTGCTTAGCCTTATGCAATAAAGAGAGACAGTGCTTAGTCTCATGCAAAGAAGGGAGGCAGTGCTTAGTCTCACGTAAGGAAAGGCAGTGCTTAGCCTTATGCAATTAGGGAGGCAATGCTTAGCCTCATGCAGGAAATGGAGACAATGCTTAGTCTCATGCAGGGAAAGGCAACACTTAGCCTTATATAATTAGGGAGGCAATGCTTAGCCTCATGCAGGAAATGGAGACAGTGCTTAGTTTCATGCAAATAGGGGAGACAGTGCTTAGTCTCATGCAAAGAAAGGCAATGCTTAGCCTTATGAAAGAAAAACGATGAGTGACAGTGAGAAAGTAAAGTATTTCTTAGCTGGAGGTGTTTGCGTTTGGTAACTTGTCACCATGAAGGTAGTGATTTGATGTATTTGCGGATATTATTGTCTTATCATACCTGCATCCAAAGAAAAATCGTGAGTTTTCTAGGGGGAAGGTCGGTTCATGCTTTTGTCTCCTTGCTTTTCCTTTACTCCTGTCTTGAGATCCTATTTAAGTTACCCTGGATAACGTCTGGCTGTCATAGAAACAAAGTTTTCGAAAAATATGTATGCATTTGATAAATTGTTTGCAAAAAATACAGTTGTTTGAAATGTATTGCAGTGATATCAAATAATTTAGATGAACCGGTGACTATGACACATTTAGAGACATTGCAACCTCCTTGCCTTAGAATTTTGAGGGTCCTCCTCAAAATTTTGCCCCAGTTTAAATGCGTATTTCTGACAATACTTTTGGTTGTTCCACATATGACGAAGTTGGTTGAACTTGCGATCTTGCCCCAATTTCTGATTATGGGGAAAATGAAGAGTTTATTAAGATGTGACCGAACCACAGGGCTGCCTACGTATCCCCTCTTAAACGGGAATCAGGTCAAGCGTAGTTCAGTACATCAAGTGAAGAAATATAAACAATCCTAAACATAGTATCTCTTGATTGCGTCTGAGTTGATAGGTTTTGGCCAAATCTCTCCGTCCATTTCTACAAGTATGAGTGCTCCTCCTGTTAGTACTCGATGAACCATGTAGGGACCTTGACACTTGGGTGAGAACTTCCCTTTGGCTTCATCTTGATTTGGGAAGATCTGCTTTAGCACCAACTGCCCAGGTGTGAATTGCCTTGACTTGACCTTTTTGTTGAAAGCTCTTGCCATTCTGTTCTGGTATAGTTGACCGTGACATACCACATTCATTCTCTTTCCATCAATGAGAGCTAGTTGCTCGTATCTGCTCGGTACCCATTCTGCATCGCTGAGCTCAGCTTCTTGTATAATTCTTAAAGAAGGGATTTCTACTTTGGCAGAAATGGCCACTTCAGTACCATAAACAATAGGTAGGGAGTTGCCCCAGTTGATGTGCGAACCGTGGTACGATACTCGAGCAGAGCAAACGACGACTTCTCGTGTCATTATTTGTAATTATCTACCATTTTCCTCAGTATATTCTTGATGTTCTTGTTGGCTGCTTCCGCAACTCCTTTCATTTGCGGCCTGTATGCTGTGAAATTCTTATGCTTATTCTTGAAAGTTTCACACATGGCCTTCATTAGATCACTGTTGAGATTGGTGGCATTGTCGGTGATGATTAACTCTAGCACTCTGAACCGACAAACAATGCGATCCCGAAGCGGTTGGCTCGATCGGGCCGATGATATCTATACCCCAAGCCGAGAAAGGCCAGGGTGCACTTGTTGCATTAAGTTCATTGGGTGGTACTCGTATCATGTCAGCACGTATCTGGCATTGGTGACACCTTTGAACATACTTGATGCAGTCTGTTTCCATAGTCATCCAAAAATACCCTGCTCTTAGTATTTTTTTGGCTAAGACAAAGCCATTCATGTGCAGTCTGCAAGTTCCGGTATGTATTTCCTCAAGTAATTTGGATGCCTCCTTGGCATCGACACACAGTAGTAATCCCAAGTATGGAGTCCTTCTATACAGAATTCCCCCACTTTAACAGAAATGGTTGGCTAACCTTCGGAGTGTGCGCTTCTGAGTGTGCGTAGCAGTTTCTGGGTATTCTCCTTTTTCCATGTACCTTTGGATATCACGGAACCACGGATTTACATCACTCTCTTCTTCAACATGAGCACAATAAGCTGGTTATTTATGAATTCCTATTGGGATAGGATCGATGAAGTTCTTGTCCGGGTGTTGTATCATGAAAGATAAAGTGGTCAATGCATCTGCAAACTCGTTCTGAACCCTCGGAACATGTTCGAATTCTATTTTTGTGAACCTCTTCATCAGCTCTTGTACATAGTACAAATATGACAATATTTTGGTGTTCTTTGTAGCCCATTCTCCTAGAACCTGATACACCAAAAAGATCGGAATCTCCAATTACCAGCAGCTCCTAAACATTCATGTCAATGGCCAACCTGAGTCCCAAGATGCAAGCCTCATATTCTGCCATATTGTTGGTGCATGGAAACTGAGTTTTGCGGATACCGGATAATGTTGGCCGGTTTCTGATACTAAGACAGCTCCAATACCCACTCCTTTGAAGTTTGCAGCTCTATCGAAGAACATTCTCCAACCACCATATGCCTCGGTGATATCTTCTTTTACAAATGATACATCTTCATCGGGAAAATTCGTTTTCAACGGTTTGTATTCTCCGTCTACGGGATTTTCTGCCAAATGATCTGCCAATGCTTGCCCTTTGACTGCCTTCTGAGTTACATAGATGATGTCAAACTCAGTCAGCAATATCTGCCACTTTTCTAGCTTACCCGTAGGCCATGTGAATTTGAGGCGAGTTTTGAAAAGGTGTATCGAGAATAATCCGGTACTCAATTGGGAAAAGTGCCATTTCATGGTACAGGAAGGTACAGTCTTGGGGCACCTAGTGTCAACTAAAGGTATTGAAGTGGATCGTGCAAAGGTTGATGTGATAGAAAAGCTTCCACCACCCACCTCCGTCAAAGCAATCAGAAGTTTTCTTGGGCACGCCGATTTTTATAGGAGATTTATAAAAGATTTTTCCAAAATTTCTAACCCCTTGTGTAAATTGCTTGAAAAAGATCACCCTTGTGTGTTTTTTGATGACTGCAGGGTAGCTTTTGAGGAATTAAAGAAGAGACTAGTAACAACACCTATCATAGTTGCCCCCGATTGGGAGCAATCGTTTGAGCTGATGTGTGATGCGAGTGATTATGCTGTGGGAGTAGTGCTTGGGCAGAGAAAAGATAAAATCATGCATCCAGTATACTACTCAAGTAGAACGTTGAGTGAAGCCCAGCTAAATTACACTGTGACCGAGAAAGAGATGTTGGCAGTGGTGTACGCATTTGACAAGTTTAGGTCATACCTGATAGGCTCGAAGGTAATCGTTTATACTGACCATGCCACTCTCAGGTACTTAATTGAGAAGAAGGAGTCAAAACCTTGCCTGATTCGATGGGTGCTACTACTGTAAGAATTTGATTTGGAGATCCGTGACCGAAAGGGAACGGAGAACCAAGTAGCTGACCATTTATCCAGGCTGGAAGGAGCTGAAAAAAGGTTGAGGTAGAAGAGATTCTGGAAACTTTTTCAGATGAACAACTACTAGCCACGAGTCTCGAGGAAGCGCCATGGTATGCAGACATTGCAAACTACCTGACAAGCGGTATTGTTCCTTATGACCTTTCCTCTGTTCAAAAGAAAAAGTTCTTTCGTGATTGTCGCATGTATTATTGGGATGAGCCTTATCTATTCAGGGTTTGTGTTGATAACATGATCCGGAGATGTATCCCCGAGATAGACCAGTCTTCTATTTTGCAGGCATGTCACGCTTCACCATATGGTGGGCACTTCGGGGGAGTAAGGACAACTGCGAAAGTCTTGGAGTCGGGGTTCTACTGGCCAACACTATTCAAAGATGCACATCTATGGATAAAGGGTTGTGACGAATGCCAACAAACTGGGAACATTTCCCGCGGACATGAGATTCCCATGAACCCAATTCAGGAGGTAGAAGTGTTTGATGTATGGGGGATCGACTTCATGGGGCCTTTCGTCAGCTCATATGGCAACAAGTACATACTTGTCGTTGTGGATTACGTGTCCAAACGGGTAGAAGCTGCAGCACTCCCTACAAATGATGCAAAGGGGGTAATTGGTTTTTTGAGAAAGAACATATTCACCCGATTTGGCACCCCAAGGGCAATAATCAGTGACGGAGGCACTCACTTTTGTAATCGAGCCTTTGCAAAGTTGTTGGAGAAGTATGATGTACACCATAAGGTGGCCACCCCATATCATCCACAAACAAGCGGGCAAGTGGAAGTCTCGAATAGAGAAATAAAGACTGTGCTGACTAAAACTGTGAATGCAACTAGAACAGATTGGGCGAGGAAGTTAGATGATGCACTTTGGGCGTATCGCACCGCTTTTAAAACTTCAATTGGCATGTCGCCATACAAGTTGGTGTTTGGAAAGGCGTGTCATTTACCAGTAGAGTTGGAGCATAGAGCTTGGTAGGCGTTGAGATAGTTGAATCTTGATAGTGAAGCTGTAGGAACAAGTAGAGTAACGGAGTTGCACGAGCTTGATGAGTTTAGATATCACGCTTTTGAGAGCACAAGATTATACAAGGAGAGAATGAAGATGATACATGATAGGAATATTATTGAGCGGAATTTTAAACCTAGAGATACGGTATTGCTATACAACTCACGTCTGAGGTTGTTTCCAGGCAAATTGAAATCACGCTGGTCAGGGCCTTTTCGTATGGTTGGAATTCACCTCACGGGTGCTGTAGAGATTTCTGCGAGTAATGACTCTCGCAAGTTTTGTGTCAATGGGAATAAGTTGAAACATAATGTAGGCATGGAGGAAGCAAAGGAAGTGTCAGTGACCCATTTGATCGAGCCTCCACAGTTGAGCGTACTTTAAATATGCTTATCTGCGTCGTGCCGCGCGTTAAATCAGGCGCTTCATGGGAGGCAACCCATTGATTTGTTGTATTCGTCGGGGTGACGTAAGTATCCCGAAGGTAGGCATAAACTTAAAAAAAAAACCTTGGACGCCTAATCCGCGTCCGCAGATCTGACCGCGGATCAATTGCGGATTTTACAAATGTTCTGTCCGCGGCCGCGAATCTGATCGCGGATCCGGCCGCGGACCTAGCGACGACATGTATCAAAAATTTAATTTTTTTATTTTCTCCCCCCTCCCCCCTCACCCCTCTAATTAGTTTTTCTTCTTTAATTAAAACACCCACCCCACCGGATCCCCCCTTTTTTCTTTTACCCCCTCCCCTTAACCATAAACAACAACACAAAACAAAACAAAACCCTCCCCCTTCTCCAATTTCTAATGCATAACTCCCCCTTCTTCACCAAATCCCTTTCTCTTCTCCCTCCTCTCTGCTCACCCACTCTTCCATCTCCGATCATCACAAGGTTCCCAAGTAAGTACATGATTCTACTCTCTTCTTTTAGTTTCTTTTGTTTTGTTCTTTTCGAATTTTTGCTTCTTTTCTTTTCATTCTTTGTATCTTCTATTTTAGGTATAAGAAAGTAGACATCTAGGTACTCTTATCTATGTTGTATCTGTTGGTATAATTGTTGATATGTGAGGAAATTAGGTTGGTTGGGTTGGAAAAACATTGTTGAGTTGTGAGGAATGGGGGTTTAATTGGGTCCTTTGGTACATTGGGGGCATATGCATAGGAGGTGTTTGTTGAATTGCCCCAATGAACTTTCTAGTATAAATTGTGACCCAGGGGGTGCGTAAAGTCTGAGTAACCGCTCTTGGGTCACCTATTTCGCTGATTCTTGATAATAGTGGTTGTTGTGTAGGTACAATGAGATCTTCAAAGAAGAGACGCACTACCGGTGGTTCGTCCCAGGCACGGGCATCAGCCAGTTCAGGGCAGTTTGATAACCCCCGGTTTGTCTCCAGAGTTGCCCAGGACCGTTTCGGTGAAAAGGGTATTAGAAAGCCGGTACCAGAATGGAGAGTTGAAAGGGGTTCCATCCAGGCTGAGTGCCCCAATATGTATAGGGAGCTGACTAGGCGCAGGCTCGACATCTTCTTCGAGGAGCCGAAAGAAGGTAACTTGTTGCTTGTTAGGGAATTCTATGCTAACTGTCCCAAACATGAGGATCACGTTTGCGTTGTGCGACAGAAGAGGGTAAATGCCTCGATTGAAGCTATCAGGAGAGTATATCGCTTGCCTACATTTACTGGGGAGGTGGATTACTATGATACTTACAAGCGAGAACCCACAAATAGGCAATTGTTTTTCCAAACTATCTGTAAACCAGACAAGGAGGTACTGTGGGTTGTTCAGGGATCGAAGTTGCACTCCGCCTCACTCACCTTTGAAGGTAAGTGTTGGTTGTACATCATCAATAGTCGAATGCTGCCGACCCGCAACACCACTGAAGTCAATGGACCGCGAGCTGCTTTGATCTGGTGCTTCATGAATGGCTACAATTTTGATGTGGCCAAGGTTATTCACTCGGAGATGTTCATCCGTTCAACATTGAGGAGGTATGGGTTCTTCTTCCTATCTCTGGTCACTAGATTGTGTCGGGTTGTAGGGGTTTCAGAGAACCCCCATGTAGACGGCAAGGTGAAGAAAGACACAATGTTCCGGGCTTCCAAGGTGACCATTGGGAAAGAGATGGTGGCAGCCAATTCAACTAATAGTGAGGATTCTGAGGCATCCGAGGAGGGAGATGATGAGCAGGATGAAGTGGGGGCTAAGTCGCCCTCCCATGAGCATGTTGCGGAAGCCAACATGACATTTTTTTAAGTGTGAGGTGGGGGTTACTTCATTGGTATGTTGTGTATATATAGGAATGTAGCTTGATTCTAATTTGATTGTAGTCTTTGGTTAATTTGATTGTAGTCTTTGGTTAGCTTGATTTTGGTTTTTGGTTAGTAGTCTAAATGTGTGAAAATTTCATATTCTCGACTTGTCTCGACGACGGATATCACTCGACGGGTTTCTTGAGGGTCTAAGTCGATATAAAAAAAAGATTTTATTTTGTAGGTAGTGTATCAATTACCTCTTGGTTTTTCTTTTGACCGCGCTTCTTTTCCAAGGGTTTTTGTTTGAACTGGGTTAGTTAGTTTTTTTTATATTTTATTTTTAATTAGGTACTTGTGGGCTAAGGGCTGATATGGAAGGAGGATCCCTTAACGTCATTATGCCTTGAATACAGTAGATACTTTAGTGTGACGCTCAGGCTCAGTTGTTGATTCTTATTAGAGTGCCTTAAATTGTATGTTCTTAATTTGGCTTAAGTACTCTGACTAGAGCGTTTCGATGATCCAATCTGGAGTGAGTCATGTGCCATGTGTGTGTGAGGATTGTTGTATTCTGTGCACTGCATTGGATGCCTAGAACTTGCCCTGTGTGTTTGCAAAGCGAAATAGTAGTTTGTTCAGTCTTGGAAATGATATAGGCATTTTTTTGTTAAACCAGATATATATATTTTACCCGCCTAATTGTTATGTATCGTAGTTAACCCATTTGAGCCTGTAATCCTATTTTTTTGGCAACCACATTACAAGCCTTACCCAATTGTTTGAATTAACCATCTATTGGAACCTTTTTACCTCTCATGAGTACTTGAATTGTTATGAACTTTGTAAAAGTTAAAATGTGGGGTGGTTGGTTTGCCTTTTGAGTGGAACTAATGAAATAAGGAGAATGGTGCACTGTTTTGAAAAAGTAAAAGTCACTTGAATTGAAAGAGAAGTAAAATAATAGTTGTATTATTGTGGAAAAAAAATATTCCTTGATAAGTGGTGGCTCTTGATGTAATTGTGTTTAAAGAAGATTGGGGTTAAGATATAATGATGTGAATGTGGAGTCATGGTTTGACATAAGTGTGGGGTTTTAAAGGTTAAAGTGTGTATTAAATTGTTTAGGGAGGTGTAGTCACTCTTATACCTAAATGTTTCCTACCCGTCCCGCAGCCTACATTACAACCAAATGAAGTCCTAATTGATCCTAGACTGAATGAGCTCGATTAGTGGAGTAGTACACTACAGGAAAGCCTATGGTGCATTTTTTGTGGCTTATGAATGTTCTTTTTGAGAGTGGGTGAATTCTTTCTATCTTGAGTTCCTAATTGTTCTTAACTGTTATTGTGTGTGGAACCACTCTCGTTTGTTATGAAAGGGCACTTGATTCATGAAGGAAAGGTGAGTCTTAACCTTTGTGTTAGACTAAGTGAGTAAAGTTAGGAATATTGTGTGGCATGGGAGAGTCAGCTCTTGAGGCAAAGATGTTAACCTACTGGGCTCAATTTTTGTGAAATGTTCTTGGTGTGACGAGTTAGGGGAGTCGCTCAGTGAAGTTAGACTGTTGTAGAGTGTGGTTTGATTGCTCAAGGACGAGCAAAGGTTTAAGTGTGGGGTGTTGATAATAGATGATAATCATGCAGTTTAGCTAATTTTTACACTCTAATTTGGCCGCACTTTATTAATGTTTGATTGTAAAAGATAACAAAATACTCTAATTAAGAGTTTATTTGTAGGAGCAATTCCGAGCTAGGAGGAAGCTAAAAGAGTGTTTTGGAGTCAATATGGAGCATGGAAGGCCAATAGGAGGATAACACGATCGAAAAGGAGAAGAAAGAGCAAGGACCAAATCCGCGGTCTATCCGCGGTCCATCCGCGGCCGCGGACGGGGAGTTCGGATCCAAATAATGCAAGGTCAATTGTGTAATTTCTAGGATGACTCTCCTTGACTTATAGAAGCCCAGCTCGCCCAAAAAGAGAATATCGAGGTTTTTGAAGTATTTTTGAAGGCAAGAACAGGCAAGAAGTAAGGCGGAAGATTCGGCATAGAGTTTTTACCTTTCTTCTTCTTGCTTTTATCATTGAGGATGAATTATATCGTTATGATTTTGAAAACGATTATGCGTAAACTTCTAATATAGGGTTTTGATGGAATCTCTTGGAGGATGAATTTCGCGTTATGTTAATATAGATTTGCCCTAATATTTTCTCTATTTGTTCAACTATATTGTGATTGATGTTGATTGATGGGCCCTCAGTCGGCTGTGCCTATTTAGTAGTGTATATTTAGGTAGTTGTTGAACAACACCACTCCTAACATATATGAGGGATCAATACGAAGGGTTTAAAGGTGGGATTAGGGATAATGAAACCTTGAGTGCGATCTAAGTGAGCTGTAACTAAGGCCAGCTAGCGTAACTCGAGAGAATATGTCTAGTATATTGTTGTAATTACTCGGGATAGAGTTACGACAGTCAGAGTGCTCATGATCGATAGATAAAACTTAGGCAAATTTATAACAAACACAGCGGAAAGGATTCCGACAAAAGGGGAAATCAGAACCTTAGACCATTCTCATTCTTGCTTACAAACCGTTTATATCTAGTTCTTAATTACTGCATTTTTTATATAATATTTAGTTAATAAACACCCAATTTGTTGCTCAAATATCTCTGAAGATTGAATACGTGAATTTCTGTGAGTCCAATAACTGTGATTGATAGGTTAATATTTCTATTTCCATTCTGCCTTCACCATGCCTACCCTGTAAAAACGATTCTCCAACTGATGATTTTTCAGTTTCGGATGTGAAGGTCCCCGTGAGGTTCGACTCCGGACTTGTTAACCGAACTATATTTGCAACGACCGCTTTGTCCTTTTATAAGGCATAGTTGGGCGTGATCAAAAGTAGACATAAGTTCCAGCAAGTAACAGAAGCAAGGTGAAAAAGGGTACGAGGTACCCAGTTAATGAAGATTATCGGTATTTTCAACTCAGGAAGAGAGATATAAGCATTTTGAGTTACCTTCAATAGTAACAGAGGTATGTACAATTGGTCACACCCATTCAAATTATGCCTATGGGGTTAACAGAAGTAGTGTAAGAGGAGGACGGGATATCAGGATCTGGCTGGGGTTAGAGTAACCCAAAATAATGGATGGATTGTTTGCGACAGTTGATATTCCCGAAGGATATTGCAAAGGTGCTAATACCTCGTGAGATACCCAGATGTTACACTCTAAAATAGTACAGCTAGATATAAGCACTACAAAGATAGGCCCTAGAAGCCTTGAAGGGATAAATATTACCTTAGTGTGGCTCCCGTCCCTAGTCGAGGGAGAATGTTAGGCAGCCCGAAGAGCCAGTAGATAGAGCAAGGGGAGGTAAAAGGAAAAGAATGTCTTGTTAAAATTTTTAGAATAAAGTGATAGATAGAAATATTAGAAGGGAAGTACGAAGAGGGATAATGAAGCATTATGGGTGAGATTTGATACATGGATGACAACGGTAGAGTGTTACAGAATCTATAGTCAAATGAGGAAAGAGACGAGAGGTGATGGGCCTTAAGACAACAAAAAAGTATAGGCCATACAGTCACATCCTCACATCGAGAAATAAGTTCGCAACTCTAACGTGATTAACAGAAGGAAAGAGTAATAGAAATCAATATGGACTGGTGAACAAGATAAACTAAACATGAATTAGGGACTGAGTGATTTAATAATAGTCAGCATCATGAGAATTTCAGATTGCGTTTCGGCGATAATAGAATGGACAACAGAAGAGGATCCATGATGAATTCAAAGAATGGTCATTCAAGAAGACGCTTCCCTAAAGCAAGCAATGTGAGCAAAGTTAAGCTTAAGGGACTGTATATGCCAGATACACTAAGTGTCACCATCGCGAGTGAGGAATTTTGTTATCCTTGGCACAGAAGGATTACCGCAAGGCGAGTAAGGGTCATTGATGATGTAAAAGGACGCCAAAGATGAAGAGGAAAAATATCTATATGCAGGTCGTCGTAGCTCCAACTCTTAGTACTCCCCTAAAAGGGGAATATGGAATGATGTAGCATTAAGTCAGAATTAAGTGGATCTAGTAACTATGGAATGATAAAGGAAGAATGCGATAAAAATGAGAAAGGGTTGAGATTGCACTTATTCAAATGTTACATATATGCTATGATTCCAGAACATTATGTAAGCACGACGTCAAGAAAAGGAAGTAAGGGTTCCTGCCCGGGATGTTATTGATAGATAAGGATCCAGTACGTGAGGTAGGTTAAGACAAAGGAAACAACCCAAGAAAGATTACGCGGAATATGGATATGAGAATGGGCCAACGAGTAGTTAGTAGTTGATTCAGGAAGAGCCTAGTCATGACTAGACAAGAGGTTACAGACAAATCAGTAGATCATCCAAGATAAATATAGTGAACCCCAACATGGGGAATTCAACCTGGTAGTAATGTCATTATAATACTTGAGATATATTCAATTAGGAGTCGGGGTAGTTAAAGGTACCGTATGAATGTTACGGGAATAAAAGAGAGTGCCACTAGGAAGATAGTCAAAATATCAATTCAGAAGCAACCCTACAGGCACAAGGGCATGGAGGTAAGCAACTACGGATAATTATAGGCAAGGAAGGACATCATGAGGTCCGTAATAAGCTCACAGCTTTACAAGAGTCAAGGGTTCTCCCTAAGTGCTACAACGAAGACTAGCTGAGGAAATAAGGAAGAAGGCTTCAACCTAAGCACAATGACCTTTTTAGAGGAAATGGTCGTGTAACAACAGTCTCACAACAACATTGTAAGCACTCCAAAGGAAAGTGGCACCTACCGTGGCTAATGAACGGGAAGTAAGACTAAAAGTAATATTTGAGATCATATGAGTTGCAGGAAAACTCCGGCATGCGTGAGAACTAAGATAAGCTAAGTATGATGCAACAAGGGGGCAGGAAGACCAGGAAAAGTAATAGCTTATATTAAAGAAAGCTAAGAAGGAATGAAAGGAATTATTCGATCAATGATCCCGAGTTAGTTACGTTATGAACGCACTTAAAAGTTCGGAGTATAAGCCATGCAGCATATATGTTGACAATCATACAGTCGTAGAAGACTCCAGTATAAGTTAAAAAAAGAAAGAATTGAGCCCGGGTCATAGACAAAGGATTGAATTATTAAAGGATTGTATCATGGATATTCCATAATGCCCATGAAAGGCTAAAAGTAATAACTAACACTATGAGCCGCAAAACGGAAGATAGCTTAAGCCTACATAAAGGTTGATCAAAGGAAAGAGGAAACTAAAGAGTTACATCAACTAAGTAATTAAGGAGTCTGACTATTGGACCCAAAAAGTTATAGACGCCATGATTGAGAACATTACAGAATCACTCTTAATATCAAAGGTACAAGAGAGATAGTACAACAATCATATTCTACAACGGCTCTACGATAAAGCCAGTTAGAAATGCACCAGCCTCATAAGAAGTCAGTATAAAGCTCTCACCGAATCATGTAAATAGGTGCAAGTATGATAATAGAAGTTCAAGTTGTGGATATGAATTATACCTATGTGGAAGAGAGGTCATGAAAGAGATAGAAGATGTGATGTGAGATTTTAAGGTAAGTAAGGTAAAGGTGAACAACGTACGAGATACTCAAATACAGAAGGTCGTGAATAGTCTGTACTTCAGACAAAAGGCTAGAGGCGCTGGGATTCATTATCCAGGAATGATAGTGGCAACTTCAGTGGCATATCTTCTAGCCTATGGTTTCTAGGTACCGAGAGATCTAGCCAAGAGAGTAAAAGAAGAGTTAGACACGATGTGATGTCTCGCTTGATGTTCTAGAAAAGCACAAGGAAATCGCTCGCAAGCTAAAGTATGATAGAACGACAAGGTTTTTGAAAGACATGAGTAAGGATAAGAAAATGGCAAGTGAGAAGGTGACGAACATGGATAAGTCCTCGGGATTAAGCCCGTGAAAACAAGGGAGCTGATGGTTCCTCTAAGTTATAGAAAGCTCAGTATAGTCTGAATGAACTCAAAGGAGTCTAAGACTAGTAGCATTTAGAAGAGATGGAATGCTGCCCTGGTAGTAGAATGAGGGTGTGATTGTGATAGATAAAGAATGACGCTTGGGCCTTCGATTGAGTAATGACTTGAAGAGGATTTCATGAATTGTAAGGGTCTAAAATACCCATATAATGTGAGTCACATTGGGATGCTATAAAGTACGGCTATGGAAATATAGTATTACCCCTAGGTGGATCAATCTAATTACTCCAGAAGTCCCCGATGAGACGCGAGCCCTAGCGGCGGTGTTACATAAGAGATCAAGTTATCAGTGGTAGATGATGGATCAACATTAAGGTGAATCAACATTAGATGGATAAAAGTTCAACAGTATGAGATGAGATTAGACCATCAGTCTTGAGGATAAGCAACGAGAGTAACCTAGAGTTGGTTGCAGACCTCAGTAACGATAAATCGAAGTAAGCGTTATGGTATAGTATGACTATGTAGATGTAGTAAATTCATACGAATGGATAACCAGGTCTATGAAATAAGATATAGCAATATTTGCAAGTTCTACAAAGTACCGAGCAAAGAACTTTAGTAAACCTATAGATGCCCAGAGAGAGATCTTATTAACCTCTGCATATGTTTTAAAAAGTAAGGCCAAGAGGTTGGCTAAAAGCTGGAGGAAAAAAGATAGTCAGCATAGGCACACTTACAAGGTCAGTATCGTACAGGCTGCGTGATAGAAGGTAGTAACAGTTACGAGATTGGAAGGATTTCGATCACAAGTCATGGTGTGGGAAAGAGGCCTAAAGGCGGGGGGGGGGGGGGGGGGGTAGGGGGGAATGCACTGGCCTTTGATTTATTCACAGAACAGTTGCCTAAATGGCAAGGAGAGTATTAAAGTATACGCAAGAGCTATGGGTTATGAGAATGATAAGCGCATCAGTCAGCATTCGATGGCGAATGTTCCAAAGGAGGGGGGGGGGGTGATGTTACACCCCATGTTTTCTACGTTAAAGTACGCCATAAGTAAATTGATGGAATGGGATATTACATCCCGCATTTTCGTATGTTAAAGTCTCGTCGTAAGTTAATCGACGTAAGTTCGGGAATGGGATTATTTTGAGATTATAAACATTATGCTATTTCAAACAAGTGGTGAGTAAATTCGTGAATGTGAGAAGGGAAGCAAGTCAAAGAAAATGAATTTTCGTCCAAGTTTGACATGTTGGGATAAAATACAGCCCGAGCTAAAATACTCGATATTTATGGACTAGTGCCATACAAGGTACCACAAGACCATGATAGTAAGGTGTATAAGGTATATGAAAAGTTAGTCGTATTTTAAGTAAGTGGAAATAATTCTTAATTATGTGGGTAATTGGTTAATTATTGCGTAATGAGACATTACCGAGTTAATTAATAATTAGTGGTGGATTAATTGAAGTCTTTGGATAAAGACTAAAGCAAAAACGTGGCAGCAAGCTACTTCTTAAGCAAATGACTCATAGTCATTTCTTATTAGGTGGCAACCCAACATATTAATTACAAGACGCCTCAATTCTAAGATTTTCAATACAAAACCATACCACAATCAGACGTGAGGTTTTGGAGATCAGTAAGGTGATTTGTTACAAATTGCTACAAATTCGTAGAAATTCCTACAAAACACTACAACGTGATTTATTCAACCAACGAGATTTCTTAGCACATTAACAACGTGAGATTTTGTGATTCTAAGGGAGTACGGTGCAATCTTTATCAAGAATATTATACGGATTTTTCCCTACTGTAGGTATGTTAAGGCTATGCCTCCTTTCCTTTTGGCATGATGTATGGACACATGATCAGGTAGTTGTTTAAACCACAGGACGAGAAATTGCTAATAACCAAAAGTTGGAGCCAAAAACAGAAACTATATAAAATTGAGGGATCAAAAGTGGAAAATTTATCGCCGGACTAACACAGTATTAGAGCAGCACGGAGCAAAAACTATAGGGCAAAAGAACTAAAGAAGTCCGACGCACTGATTAGTCCCTGTAGTGTCTCCAATGGACGAAATAGCCCCCTATTATCAGTACCCCTATTATCAAGCTCCACTACCAGCAGCCCCTCCTCCGCCACCCGGCACCACATTTCACGCGCCGCCGCCGTCGGTGATGGTCCAGCCACTTCCTCTTCCTCAATACCATCACCCCCACCAGCCACCCATCCCCGCATATGCACCCTCTCCTATTTATCCTTCGCATTCCTACGACGATGTTCGGACTCTCTTCGTTGCTGGACTCCCGGAAGATGTCAAGCCTCGTGAAATTTACAACCTTTTTCGTGAATTCCCAGGATATGAATCTTCCCATCTCCGTAGCCAAATTTCTGGTAATTCACAGGTATTATGTTACACATTTACTGCTTATTGGGATCTACGGTTTTAACTTCTTTCAATTAGTTTCAGTATCAGCTTTGCTCTTCTCGTATTATGTGAGTCTGACATATCTGTTTCGCTAAATGTCTGACACATTGTTTGTGTTCCTGTCAGCCATTTGCTTTTGCAGTCTTTACAGATCAGAATTCAGCACTTACGGCAATGTATGAACTGAATGTAAGGCCAATTTCTGATACTAACTTCTAATTCTGTGAGTTATTGAACAAATGATTTACTTCCTTCCTAGTCCAATGTCCATGTTCTGGATTATTGGGTATCCATGTACGGCCATTAGTTATTATTTTTTTCTTTTCTTTTCTCTAATGTAAGTAAACCCTCCATACTTTGGAGTACTAGACATTAGGTGATTTCTCAGGTTCAAATTTTAGTGGAGGCAAAAAATTAGGTGATTTCTTCCCATATTGCTCAATCCTTGGTGAGCAGGTAACTTTGGTACCTATGTTGGTGGGAGGTAGCAGGTACATGGTGGGATTAGTCGAGGTATGCCCAAGCTGGCTCGAACATCACCTTACTGAATAAAAAAGAAGATATTACTTTTGGACATCATACCAAAGAAGGTGAGGATTCTAATCAGGAGTGCGTATTACTTTATACAAAAGATAAACACATGCTTAAGATGATGACTTTAATTTTTTGCTTCTTAGAAGGAGGCTTAGCAATAATGGGATCCTTGACCGAGGAAAACCAAACTAGAATGGAGAATGCTTGAAGAATATTGAAGATGGAACCTTTGCCTCTGATCTCAAAGTTGAATGAAGTTTAGTCTGAGAGGGGTCACATCTAATGTCATCTTATTTTGCACTTGACCTGTATGTTCTATGTTTTAGAGAACTAGTTCTCTTCTGTTAGACGTGTAACTTCAACTTGCCTGAAACATGGAGAACAACTGAAAAGAATGAGAGTAGTGCATAGTTCTGTTACCTTTTAGAGACCATTTTGCATTAGACATAAAATAAATAGGCACAAATCTCTTCCTTCATTCACATCCGATAGAGTATTTGGTCATGAATAAACAAAATAGATAATGATGTTAGGAAGGCATTCTCAAAAAAGGAGTATAACATGCTTTGCTTCTAAATGTGCGTCCAGGGAATGGTTTTTGACTTTGAGAAGGACTCCAAATTGTACATCGAGCTTGCTAAATCAAATTCAAGGTCTAAGAGGTTACGGACAGGTCTGTTAGGAATAGATGTCTTTCGGTTTTTAAATTACTGGAATTACTTTTCCTCAAGCCACAAATTCGTTTGATTAAACCACAGATGATGGGAGGCCTGTATCAGAGAAGAGGATTAAAGGTTCTGCTGCTATTTCCAGAGACAGTGGTTCTGGTATAAATCTGCCTCTATAGCATATTACAGTCTCTTCCTTTGGATTAGTAGGATACACTCATATAAAACTGAGACTCTGTTGGCCATCATGTCATTTATATATGAACCAATTTGCTTGTGTGTTGTTTTTAGGCTGTCACATTTAACTAATTTGATGTCATTTAAGGATTAACTGCTCGTCAGTCACTGCAAAGCACTTTATCTAAATGCTCACTTCGCACATGTTTTGCACGCTTGGGCACTAGCAGGTCTTGGCAGCATTCACATGCCTGGAATGGGTAATTCTGCTTACAACACGATTGGTTATCCACCCACACAAAGGTCATCTGCACTTCTTAAGCACATTTTTGTTACTCCAAGTGATTCCTTCTGACTGGAATGCTCCAAGTACTTGTACTTCTAGCTGAAAGTCGAGCACCAAATAGAAATAGTTTCTCTATTCCATGTTCCCTGAAGTAGGGTATTGGATCTTAGTATTGTATTAATCTTGTGGATTACTTCTATTCTAAATTATATTTTTCTTTTTGTTTGGTGATTCAGTCAGGGAAAGTTTGGTGGTAGAGTTGTGAATCAAGCTGCTTCTAAAACGGTAAGGTGTCTGATACATGGACAATCATTTGTTCTTCTGAATGTCAATGGTAATTTGGTTGGTTATTCTGTTACAAGTTTGGTCTATAATTTCAGCTTTTATTTGGAAAGTTTTTTTTTCCTCCAATTTTTACTACTCCTTTGAATTCTAAATTTTTTTACGGCTCTGTTTAGTCACTCATCAAGCATGTACTTCAAGTCCTTGTTGAATCTTGTGATAGATAAAATAATCCACATGTGTAAACCGGGGGTGTTGTACCACTAGTTAATATATGAGCATGTAATGTCTAGGTTTTACTCATGCTTTCAAATGATTTTATATGTCTTAAGGTGCATCATAACTGTTTACCCTAAAATCGGATAACAATTGAATTTATACTGTGGTTTTATGGATACGTGATTTACTTAGCACAAGCTGAAAGAAAACGTAAATTGACACTGAAATTAACTGCAAATATAAATAAAGCAAACCAAATGAAATGTATAGCTTTGATCCTTGAGCTAGATTGCCCTCGAATCAAATGAATACTTCGCCGGAAAGTATGAACAAAGTAACAGAAATATTGAGAGCTTAAGAGAATGAGAATATATTGCCTTTTGTAACGTATATGTGATGCCCTTTTACAAATGATCAGACCCCTTTATATAGTAGTGGAGTCCTACCCTTGGTACAATTCTAAATACAGTAAGAAATCCCATAATTGGCTAATTAATTGGCCTCTTCTAGATACGTGCCAGGATCTGCGCCGTGATACTCGCCTGATTGCGGATATTTCGTCTTTTCGTTGCTCGACCCAGTACGCTACCCTAGATCTCCATCTTATTCGGTCTCGATCTTAATTGGTTTGAGACCTGCAATCATGGCCTTATATTCGGCCTTGTTGTTAGTCAATTTTACAGTTCTAATAGATTGTCTAACCACGGTACCTGTGGGTGGTTTCAGCACGATGCCGAGTCCGGACCCCTTTACGTTCGAAGCACTGTCTATAAAGAGGGTCCAGATCCCCGAAGATGTACCCGAGTTAACTAATAATTCTCTTTCAACCTCGGGCACTAGGGCCGGCGTGAAGTCTGCCAAGATTTGAGACTTGATGGCTGTTCGGGGTCGATACTCAATATCGTACCTTCTGAATTCTATGGCCCATTTGGCCAATTGCCCCGAAAGCCCGGATTTATGCAAAATATTTTGGAGGGGATAAGTTGTTACCGCACATATGGGATGACATTAAAAGTATGGTTTTAGTTTCCGAGAGGCGCTTATCAAAGTGAGTGCTAACTTTTCTAGATGATGATATCTAGTTTCGGCCTCACCTAGGGTCGGACTAACATAATAGATAGCGAATTGCGTACCTTGTTCTTCTCGGACTAGGACTCTACTTACCGCTATCTCCGATACTGCTAGATATAAGTAAAGCTATTCGTCTGCCCTCGGCGTGTGAAGCAGCGGCGGGCTCGACAAGTATCTCTTAAGTTCCTCCAAAGCTTGTTACATTTGGGGTCCATGTGAAGTTGTTCTTCTTTTTCAGCAACGAGAAGAATCGATGACTTCTATCGGACGATCTCGAGATGAATCGACCCAGGGCTGCAATGCGCCCGGTTAGCCTTTGTACAACCTTCACGTTATCCACTACCGCGATATTCTCGATTGCTTTGATGTTATCGGGGTTGATCTCGATTCCCCCATTTGACACCATGAATCCGAGAAACTTGCCCGACCCGTCCCCGAATGCACATTTCTCTAGGGTGAGCTTCATATTGTATTTCTTGCAAATGCTTCAAATGGTCCTCTGCTCGCAGGGACTTAACTAGCATGTCATCAATATAAACTTCCATAGATTTCCCTATTTGTTCTTCAGACATTCGGTTTACTAGGTGTTAATTGGTTGCACCGGCATTTTTTGGTCTGAATGGCATTACATTTACAATAGGTACCATACTTAGTGATGAACAAAGTTTTTACCATACTTAGGATCGAGGTACCCCATAGTGATCATCCTCGTCAGTCCTCTGCTTCTCCGGTTGGGTCGAGGCCGGTGTATGTGGTTGCTATTTAACCTCTTGTCCCCAAGAGGGATAGCTTCAAGTACCTTGGGTCGATGATTCAGGGGGACGGAGAGATCGACGAGGACGTCACTCACCGTATAGGGGCGGGCTGGATGAAATGGAGGCTTGCATCTGGAGTCTTGTGTGACAAGAAAGTGCCACCGGTACTCAAAGGTAAGTTTTATAGAGCTGTGGTTAGACCGGCCATGTTGTATGGGGCAGAGTGTTGGCCGGTTAAGAACTTCCATATCCAGAGGATGAAGGTAGCAGAGATGAGGATGCTGAGGTGGATGTGCGGGCACACTAGGATAGATAAGATTAGGAATGAAGATATTCGGAAGAAGGTGGGCGTGGCCCCTGTAGATGACAAGATGCGGGAAGCGAGGCTCAGATGGTTCGGGCACGTGCGGAGGAGAAGCCTTGATGCTCCGGTGAGGAGATGTGAGCGTTTGGCCGTGGTGGGTACGAGAAGAGGTAGAGGGAGACCTAAGAAGTACTGGGGAGAGGTGATCAGGCAGGACATGGTACGACTGCTGCTTTCCGAGGACATGGCCCTTGATAGGAAGGTCTAGAGGTCAAGCATTAGGGTTGTAGGTTAGGGGGTAGTAGAGCTCTCCTTACTTCACACCCGGGGTGAGGCGGGGTTGGATTAGGGTTGATCTTAGATGGCTTGCAATTTATGTTGAGTCCACACTATCCTTGCTGTTTATCTTAGCCTCGGGCCTTAGATACTGGTTATTGTTATTGCATGTCATCTATCTTTTGGTTGTTATGCTTCTGTTACTATTACGGTTTCTACTGGAGTTACTAATGAATTGTCTTTTCTTGTTTTTTATTTTTTTATTTTCGTCTTTCTTAGCTGAGGGTCTATCGAAAATAGCCTTTTTGCCCTATCGGGGTAGGGGTAAGGTCTGCGTACACATTACCCTCCCCAGACCCCACTTTGTAGGATTTTACTGGGTAGTTGTTGTTGTTTTCCCTTCGAGTTTGACCCTTTCGTTGATGAGAGTGCTCATATCGGTATCACTTCGTCGATGGCAAACATTTCCTTGGTGGCGGGTTGCTCCCCGTAGACTGTTTTGACTCCCTCTGGTGTTGGGAACTTTAGAACTTGGTGAAGGGTCGAAAGCACTGCCCTCATATTATAGATCCATGGTCTCCCGAATAGGGCATTATACCTCATATCGCCCTGATCACATGGAACTTTGTTGGATGGTCCCAGCCATGTTTACTAGCAAAGTTATCTCGCCTTTGGTGGTTTCACATGCCATATTGAAGCCGTTTAGAACTCGGGTTGCGGGTACAATCTGATCCTGTAGGCCAAGCTGTTCTACGACCCTCGATCGAATTATGTTGGCCGAGCTACCTGGATCAATCAAAACACGTTTAACTTGAGTCTTATTCATAAGTACAGATATTACCAGCGCGTCGTTGTGAGGTTGTTCGATCCTTTCTCCATCCTCGCCATTGAAAGACAAGGTTCCTTCCGGTACGTAATTCCGAGTTCGCTTCTCCCTTGTGATCGACACCTTGGTGCGTTTTAATACTGGTCCTTGAGGAGTATCGACCCCTCCAACGATCATGTGAAACACGTGCAGTGGCTCTTCTTGCTCGTTCTGTCTACTAGAATCTTTGTTTTTGAAGTGATTCTTGGCCCGATCGCTTAAGAATTCCCGAGGTGCCCCTCGTTGAACAATCGGGCTACTTCCTCCCTCAGCTGTCTGCAATCTTCTGTTTTATGGCCATAGGTTCCATGATACTTGCATATTTGGTTGGGATTTCTCTGGGCCGGATCGGTCTGCAGAGGTCGAGGCCATCTAGTATCCTTAATACGTCCGATGGCTGATATGATGGCAGATGCATCTATGCTGAAGTTATATTCCAATAATTGTGGCGCTTTTTTGGGTCCAGCATCCCTGTCGAAACCACCCTTGCTCATGAGTCCCCGTGAACTTTGACCTCGATCATTTCTCCTCTCATTCCGTGCAAAGTTTCGCCCAGACCAGGTGCCTCTACGGTCTCTGTTATACGATTGATATCGATCTCTATTCGACCTTGGTTCTCGGTCGATATCCCTCTTGATTCTATCTACGGGCCTGTTAGGATAAACGAGTCTAAAATCGACTAATCGTTGCGCCAATCCTACTTGTGAAGAGAAGAGTCGTCGGGCTATTGCAGAGTGAAGGAAGGTGTCTTGTCTTGGCCTAGGCCTACTTGTGTCAACACCCATAACGTCCCATCGAGTTAGCTAGTTAAGGGTGAAAGGCAAAGTCCTTGCTAGGAATTCCGGGTAACTTTCTGTATTCCTTAAGGTTACAGGTGAAGCTGACTTCCTGCGGTAGCCCCTTGGACCTTAGCCTCTTAAGGGTTGGGTTCTAGTGGCGGGTGAAAGAGTTTGTGAGTATACCTCGGGATGACTTTTTATCCACTACTCATCCTCGAAATCTAGTCTAGTTCAACCATAAACGGACCCGGAAGGAGTCCCCAGTTGATCATTCTCGACCCCGATCTTTGACTGATATTGATTATGTACATTGGCCCAAGTGACAGCTTGTCCGAGTAGATACTGTTACTTTCTCTCGAACCGTAGTACTATTATTTGATTAGATCATCGAATCTTTTATTTCTCTTGAGATTTCTTCAATGTTCAGTTCTACACACGTCTTTTTTTCGGAGGTCTACAGCCATTATGTGGCATAGGAGTTACATCCCGTACGAAGAAGTTCCGGGAGTTACGAAGGAAGCTTCGAGCTCATATTGGTCATGGGTTGGGAACGGGAATTGAACTCTATGAGATCGAATCTCCTGTTGTTCCTCAGTAGCTCAGTGGTAGAGCGGTCGGCTGTTAACCGATTGGTCGTAGGTTCGAATCCTACTTGGGGAGATTTGATTGATTCTGAATTAAAGAATTAAGAATAAAGGGGCTCGCTTTGCCCGTTAAGAGTAGGTAACCCGTTCCCTGTCTTTGTTTCTATTGCATTCTATCTCATCGTATCACATTCTGTGCTGTGAAGCTATGGAACTCCGAACGTTGAGGCCTTGAGTGAAAGCTTGAGCAGCCCAATCGTCGGTGACCAGTGGCAAGTCCATTCGTTCCGTTTGGAATCGAGATACGAATTCCCTGAGCATCTCGTTGTCCTTCTGCCTTACCTTGAAAAGGTCTGACTTTCTGGTTGCAATTTGCAACCTTAATGGCTCCGGCGTGTGCCTTTACAAAAGAATCTGCAAGCATAGAACGAATCAATAGAATTAGGCGGTAAATTATGATACCATATCATAGCACCCTTCGATAGAGTCTCTCCGTATTTCTTCAGCAAGATGGATTTGATCTCGTCATCTTCCAAGTCATTTTCTTTGATAGCACATGTGTATGAGGTGACGTGTTCGTTTGGATCAGTCGTCCCGTTATACTTAGGAATCTCGGGCATACGAAACTTCTTGGGGATGGGCTTCGGAGCCCCACTCGGGGGAAGGTTTTTGTACAAACTTTTTGGAATCTAGTCCTTTCAATATCGGTGGTGCCCCGGGATTTGGTCGGCCCTGGATTTATAGGTTACCACCTTCTTATTGTTTTCCTCGATCTTCTTCCCCGGTCTCGATTCGCTTTGTCAACTCTTCGAGCATTTTTATAATAGCGGTATTGGTCTCCGATTTTCTCGAAGCCGATTCGACCCTGTGTACAACTTCCTGGGATGGCTCGAGTTCGACCCTGCTTGGCGTGTGGTTCTGATGTTGGAGTTGAGCTATTGCTGCCTGTTGGGCCTGCAACATTTCGAAGATTATTCGCAGGCTGGTCCCGCCATCTTCATCGGCATGTGTATTCTCTGTAGCTGATCGGGTACCCCGCGAACGCTGCTTTCGGGATCGATCGGGTCTACAACCAGAGCTCCATCGAGGCCAGCAGGGGGTACAACGTTTCCTGGTGCAATGTTCTCATTCTCGCCATGGTGGCTGAGATCATTGTCAATGTGTTGAGGTGCTGACTGAGAGTGTGATATTTTTTAATCCTATAATCAAAGACACTTCAAAGAACAAGCGTAAAATAGTGTGTGTTACGAAAATTGTACCAAGCAATCACTATTATTCTTAGCCCTACGGTGGGCGCCAAACTGTTTACCCTAAAAACGGATAACAATTGAATTTATACTGTGGTTTTAAGGATACGTGATTTACTTAGCACAAACTGGAAAACGTAAATTGACACTGAAATTAACTACAAATATAAATAAAGCAAACCAAATGAAATGTATAGCTTTGATCCTTGAGCTAATTGCCCTCGAATCAAATGAATACTTCGCCGGAAAGTATGAATAAAGTAACAGAAATATTGAGAGCTTAAGAGAATGATAATATATTGCTTTTTGTAACGTGTATGTGATGCCCTTTTACAAATGATCAGACCCCTTTATATAGTAGGGGAGTCCTACCCTTGGTACAATTCTAAATACAGTAAGAAATCCCCTAATTAGCTAATTAATCGGCCTCTTCTTGATACGTGCTGGGATCTGCACCGTGATCCTCGCCCGTTTGCGGATATTTCGTCTTTCCGTTGCTCAACCTAGTACGTTACCCTCGATCTCCATCTTATTCGGTCCCGATCTTGGTCGATCTCAATCTTAATTTGTCTCAGGGTCTCGAGCTTGACAACTTAACTCTGCACCATAGTTTGATATAAATCGGAGCCGATCCTCGGCTAATCACGCTCCTCCCTCGATCAGCTGCATAAAAAGGGCAAGCCCTATTTTAACCGTATACAATAACATTAAGATCAAATCACTTTCTAGTTTCTACAACACTCCAAATTTTCTGTTGCAAGTGCAAAATATTGCAGCTTTGTAGATTATATGTTTTCCAACTCTGTTAGATTTATTTTGTGAAATTGCTCTGGTGAATGCAAAGCATGGTCAATTTGTTTAAGGGAGCTAACATTTGGAAGTGCATCAAAGGTCTAAATCATTTTAAATAATATTCTCTTTTTGGGGCCATATGAGCAAAAACAATGAGTGCATATCCTCTATGAGATTGCTTCTTGGCTGACAACTAGGATATTTGAAGTTAAGTTTTTTTCTTTTCTGAAGACTCAAATTGGTGCTTCAAATGTACACTCATGTCACATACAAGGACCATACTCTTAAACAGATCTTGTGCTAATTCTGTAAACTAGTGGCGGTGCTGCCATTCTTAGTCTTGGATTCTCGCTTTATTCCGAGTCCAAAGCTCCTTTTTTGTTAATGTGATGATCGTTCATGACCTTACGTTCCACAGGCGGCTGATCCATGTCCAACAATCTTCGTTGCTAATCTGGGCCAAAGTTGTAATGAGCAAGAGCTGATTCAAGTATTTTCAAGGTTTTGACAAGTTTCCCTTTTAGTTCTAACCCCTGAAGTATTTGGTATACTGGATGGTTACTGTGCTTTCTTTGACATTGTTAGATGTCGGGGGTTTTTAAAGTTGAAGATGCAGGGCACATATGGAGCTCCTGTTGCTTTTGTCGACTTTCAGGTAAGGTTAATACTCATCTTTGCAGTGGCAGTTGCTCAACCTATTCCCACACTTCTTCTGCGTGTCCTTTATCTTTTTCTAAGTGCATCTTTATCCCTTTACCAACAACTTTTTCTTTCTTCCCTGTAGATTCATTGACCCCTATTTAATTTAGCTAATCCTTAGCCAGTTAACAAGGAAATACTACATGTTTTATCCTGTTGTCTCAGCAATCTTAATAAGGAAGTTCAGATGCATCTCCTAATTAAAATCTTCAAGAAAACAGTAAGCACATTATTTAGCCGTTGCATTTTCATTCAAGTAATCGTTTAACTGCAGAACATCCAAGATTCACCATTCTTTTATATAAATTTGTCGATGAAAATTTTGTGCTTCCAACTGGTAATTCAGTTTTACTGTGGTTAGCGCGCACTGGCATGATAATGTGCACTTTGACCTTGTTACTTAAGGCTGGGGTTTTGCTGAACAGAGTACCATTTCGCCTGTTTTCATCTCCTCTATTTTGCTGTTTTGCCATCTTAGGTTCACCTCTTTGATTATTCTGGTAAATCTTTTCTTATTTTCTCTATTTTTTGATTTTATGCGCGAGTTAAGAAATATACTGCTGCAAGCTCGGTAACTTAGGAGTAGAATGTCAACTTTTATCTACATATTCACATATAATACATTGGTATATGGGCACCTTTTCTTTATGAAATAGCAACGTCGGAAAAGAACTACCACACATCGGCACAACGATGGAAGAGAACTGTCGTCAAAGAGCTTCATTGGGTGTGGGATGTCATCTTAAGACCTCTTGTTGTTGTTAGCGAAATGTATTTATCAATGCCCCACTTGGCTCTAGGATCAGGAATCTTAATGTCTTTAAGACTGATGCTTAAATCCAAGCAACTGACTCGTTTGTTGCTCATGCTCCTGAAGTTATGATTTGGCGTTTTTGGTTTATAGGAAGGCTGAACAAAGAGGTTAATTGCTAGGGGTCAGCCATCCATTCTGACACCCTTATGATAATTACCGGCGTCGTGTGAGATACCATAGTTTGGCATCTTTGCTTTTGGGCTTCCCCTCTTATAACTGCCACCACTATTCTCATTTCTCTTGTCTCTCGTTTCTAAAAGTTAACATGAGCTAACACTCATGCAGTGTAAGGACCCTCAACTCTCGATGGACCACCAACTGCACAAATCACTTTAACAAACCCATATTTACTCGATGGATAGCAGTTATTCTTTCAATCAACAAAATGTAAAATTGGGGAGAAGGGAAAAACGCCCTTATTGAAGAGGCATTGCACATTGTTTCAGATATAAATTAGGTAACCACCTAGTTGGTACTCTTCCATATTTTGGGATAGGTGTTCCATAATTGGTGACTGGGAAGCATCTTAATAAAGCAACATGGTATACTATAATTGTTCTCATGCATCCTCAAACTTAATACTGCTTTCTCTAGCTTATTCTCTGCAGTAAGTATTGCCTTATAAAGGCATTATTTAGCAGTGCCTCCAACATGTTTTGCAGCTTTAATGCCTTAATTTTGATTTTACTTTGTTATAAAGAACCTTAATTTGGCTTTTGTAGCATGTTCACCCTAAGGCCTGATCTGCTTTTCGAAAGAAGCCTTCCTGTGTTCCCCTAGATATTCATACATTTTTTTGAGAATGGTAAATAATCTTTAACTGTGGCACAAAGTTGTGCGAGCTGTACAAGTGTTACCTATCACCCCTAGATAATCATACATCTATATGTGTTTTTCTGAATTGAAGAATTGATAATGATTTTTTACAATATGTTGAAGTCATAACCAGTTGGAAGGAGAGTTACTCTTTAAATGCATATTGCAGTCATTGAGATATATTTTTAGCTATACATGGATATCCCATCTGTGTTATCTTTACCTTTTAAGCTTTCTCATAATGTCACCTTTCACATCTATTCAAAATCTCACTTCATACTGATGATGTATGTTTCCCTAAACCAATCTTTCGAGCCAACCCATCCCAACACCCCACACAACCCCTCCCCTGTCCCAATAAAAGGGGTTGGTGGGGAAGCTTCCACTGGGAGTACTGCTATTGGAACTTGGAAACGTTAACTATTACCTTTATCTTGTTTCTCTTCTATTAGTCTGCTACCACATTAAGGTCAATATCTGCTGCATATCGTAGCCGGAAATGAGGATGCTGATATAGATGTGTGAACTAAGAGAAATAGGATTAGGAATGAAAATATTCGGGACAAGGTTGGAGTGGCTTTCGTGGTGGACAAGTTGCGGGAAGCAAGACTAATATGGTTCTGGCATGTAAAGAGAAGATGTCCAGATGCCTCAATAAGAGAGTGCCAGAGGTTTGCCTTGGTGGATCTGAGGAGAGGGAGTGGTAGACCGGCAGGACATGGCACATCTATCTGCAGTTTTCCGAGGACATGGCCCTAGATAGGAAGGTGTGAAGGTCGAGAACTAGGGTAGAAGACTAGTAGTTAGTCACAGGTTTATCATTGTCTTCCCAGTAGTATGTATAGCACTCTCGTACTCTTTATACTTTGATTTGTATTACTACCAGTTGTTTTGTTGCTTCAGTTTTCTTGTTATCTTGTTGTTGGTACTGCTTCGTGTTTATGTTTCCTTTTCGTGGTTTATCTGTTATTCTATTTCTTTTCTACTATGCTTTGACTTTGCTTTTCCTGAGCCGAGGGTCTATCGGAAACAATCTCTCTGCCTTAACAAGGTAGGGGTAAGGCTGCGTACATACTACCCTCCCAAGACCTCACTTGTGATACTACACTGGGTCTGTTGTTATTGTAATCTGCTGCACATCAAGTTCATCTAAATTCACAAAGAATAAACGCAGGTGAAACCTACAATTGATATTACTAAGCATGTTTCCAGGACACTGCCTGCTCAACTGAGGCATTGGGTCGTCTTCAAGGGACCGTTCTTTATTCTTCCACCTCTGGAGAGGGCATGCGACTGGAGTATCCTTTCTCTAGTCCCATCAGTTATTTGCTTTCTCTGAATCCAAAACCCATTATTGTTTTAAATTCTTTCTGCTTTTGCATTACATCTTTCCTTAATGAAATGTTTAGATATGCAAAATCACGGATGGGAATGCGAAGTAAGAAGTCAAGGTAAATGCTTGTGGACTACAGTCAGTAAAGATCTGGTGGAGCAATGCCATTAACAAATAACAGTGTGTCATTTACTTGGTTTATTGTATTGAGAATGGGAAAAGTATTACTAGTTCACATGTTATGTTCTTCAGTTTTTTCTTCAGTTTGGAGGTTGCTATGAACAACAGCATGTTTCCTTTGTCAAAAGTAAAATGTGCGAGTTATTTCGTTTTTTCTTGTGCTGCGTGGTGTCTTCTTCTCCATTGTCTCATCAACTAAGAGCATAAGTCATTTGCAATTTAATTTCTACGGCAGTGACCAAGTGCTTTACTGGTCTGCATTTTCTTTTTGGCTTGTCTCAAAATATTGCTCACTTATTTCAAAATTTAATACATTAAAAAATATTAGAAAAAATTTCTAACATTCACTTTTGCTAGCCCCATTACTGTTTATTCTCTATGTTACTTTTTAACATCAGAGAAGTCAAAATATTTCCTCAAATGCTCCTAAACAGAATTTGGAGACACTACCATTATAAGTTTTTTTTTTTCTTTTTAAAATTTGTCATGTCAAGTAAAACAGTCAGATAAGCAAAAATTACATCTAGGATGCAAGGAATATTATATATATGACGTCTTCTATTGGGAAAACTTATACTTACCTGGGATTCCTTGTCAAATTTGCACCAAAGCAAGTAACCTAAGTCAAGTGATAATGCATAGTATTATTTAAGAATAGTAAGTGATAAAAGTCTATAAATGACAAATATTTTACATTTATTTATTTGCTGTAATATTGGGCGCAGGTAAATGGAAAAAGAATCGCGCTTATTTAGGTGACTAGTTTCAAAATCACACGACCAAATACAACTGACCCATCAATCATTTGGCATGTGGAAATCCTATAGTAGTATCTGATGAGTGATACATCGATTCACTACTAATCATCTATTGACTTGTAGGCAGGAGAAAGTTAGGAGAGAACATTAAAGTCAAATTGCTTCACATACCATACCAAATCCCATATCTTTATAGTTGTCATTAGATGATAGGTTTCTGCTGAGAGCCTCAGCAGGAGCTCTGTAACTTTAGCTGTCATTTTGCCTTTCTTTATTTGGTAGTACTACTTTATTGCCTTTTTATCCGTTTGTTTCTTTCTGGGCAATTTATTGGCGAATTTGACTTCTTTTTTCCGCGCCATCTTTTTCTTGTTTTAGTCCAATGCATGTGAGCATGCTTGTTGACCATTATTTTCCCCCTTAATCCCAAGTTAGGAGGATCATATCTATATTATATATTATAGTAGTATGCATTATGGTTAAAGTTATCGCAACCTCGAACTTTCTGATCATACACGAAAGAAAAAGATAAAGTCACTGTCTCAATACAATCTGAGAGAGAGAGATATGCATGTCATAGCCGATAGGCATACCTTAACTTAAAAGATATGCTCAAACGCAGATCGATGCTATTATATATTTATATTATATTAATAATTAAATAATAATTAAAAATATTACTAATATATCTAAATGATAAATAAGTATCGAGTAAGAGGATATAAGTATAAAAATATATTAAATATTAAGAATAATTTTTTTTTATATTGATGGCTATTAAAAGAGTAATAAGAAAGACATTAAGTTAATTAGTAAGCTAATAAAATATTATATGATGGAATAACAATATTAAATAACAATAATACAATAACTATAAGTAAGAACAAAAGAAAAAAATAATTTGTGTAAAAATATGGTGAATAAGACTTATTTGACTTTAAAATGAAAAAATAAGTGGTAGTAATTTTGTTAAAATATAATGATCCAATATGCTCAAACAAGACATACCACAATATGATATATCTAATGATTATATATATTAACTTTTATCTAGAATGTTTATATTCTGAGATTATTTGCACATAAGTCAAATAACTCAAGTAGTTTTAATATGGTATGTGTCTGCGCATCGCGCATGTACTAATACTAGTATTATATTAAAAGGAGGGTAGTATGCATTATGGTTAAGCCAAGTGGCAAGCTAAAATGAAGCCATTTGGCAATTTTAGGACAACATTAATTATTAGAAATTATAAGTGGAAACATTATTAAGGGAAGTAGTTTGATGAATCTTACACATAATCTAATATATTGTCACGACCCGGATTTTCCACCCTCGGGAGTCGTGATGGCGCCTACTAGTGAAAGCTAGGCAAGCCAATCAACTGAATTATTTGCCTTCTTTCCATTTTTAAATTCGTTAACAGTTTTAGACCAACAGTTAATAATCAACAAAATTTAACAAGCGGAAGATTTAATTTCAAGTTTTAATAACACTGCTAATACCATTCCATAATAAATCTACCCAAGACTGGTGTGTCACAACTTCACAGACTGTCTAAGATTACTACAAATAAAGGTCTGAAAGAAATATACAACACTGTCTCTGGAAATACAAGAAGGAAACAGGAATAATAGATAGAAGGAGACGCCAAGGCCTGCGGACGCCTGCAGGACTACCTTGGGTCGCCTGATGAACAAGAAGCAGCAATCTCACCGCGGTCCGAAACCTACAGCACTGGGATCTGCACAAACTAGTTCAGAGTGTAGTATCAGCACAACCGACCCCATGTGCTGGTAAGTGCCTAGACTAACCTCGGCGAAGTAGTCACGAGGCTAGGACCAGGCTACCAATTAAACCTGTGCAGTTAAATAATATACAACGGAAAATAAAAGCAGAAATTTACAGTTACGGATGGGAGGGGGGAAATACATGCTGCGGGGACATCGAATAATAGCATAAGGACAACAAGTGAATATAAGGATCACCACAGTTCGATTAAAGATAGACAGGGGAAACATGCTGCGGGGTACAACAAGTATCAACAGAAAACAAACAATTTAATGTAGAGAAACCATAACTCAGCTATCAATAAAAATCAGGAAATCAAAGACAAGTGCACGGCATCACCATTCGTGCTTTAACACTCTCTCACCAAAACAATGCACGGCATCACCCTTCGTGCTTTAACACTCTCTCACAAATATCAGACACGACATCACCCTTCGTGCTTTACACTCTTCCTCACCCAAATAATAATCACAGAGCAATTTGGGCAAGGGAATCAATAACATTGCAATAAAATCAAGTAACAACAGGAGATCAGTATGTAAACATAAAGAACACCGTAACTCAATTATCAGTGTAATAAGGAAAATCAAGGAGAAGTACACGGCATCACCCTTCGTGCTTTTACTCTTGTCCTCAGCATGAAAATCATTATAATTGGCACGGCACCACCCTTCGTGCTTTTACCTCACATAATCGCTCATATAAAGGCACGGAATTGTACATCGTGCGGCACGACATCACCCTTCGTGCTTTACACTCTTCCTCACAAAACAATGCACGGCATCACCCTTCGTGCTTTAACACTCTTCCTTACCCAAACAATAATCACAAACAATAAGGGCAATAAAATAAATGAAATCACAATAATATCACAATAAAATCCCGGCAAGGGAATAATATCAAAAAAAAAGTAACAACATCCTGGCAAGAGAACAATATTAAAAGCAACAATGTCCCGACAAGGGAACAACACCATAATCCTCTTCTCTTTTTCACATTTACTTCACGACTCGATTCACAATTTGAGCCAATGTTCCATAAGGTTCAATTGCCAAATATTCTTTCATAATTCGCTTCACAACTTGAGCCAACGCTCTTCACTGTTCAAATACCAAAACTCTTTCCACAAACCTTGCTCAACAATAGAAATCATCACATTACACGTGAACAATACAAATGGAGTCACATTAATCATAACATAAGACTCACGGGCATGCTTGACACCAACGTATAGATACTCGTCACCATGCCTATACGTCGTACATAACAAATAACACATGGCAAATAGGACACGACTCCTAATCCCTCAAGCTAAGGTTAGACCAAACACCTTGATGCCTCGAACAAGATTCAAGCCTCAACTATCGCTTTACCTCTTGATTCCACCATCAATTAGCTCGTATCTAGCCACAAGTTACTTAATTATATCAATAAATACTAAATGAATCAATTCTAATGCATGGAAATAAATTTTTTTAAAGTTTTTCCCAAAAGTCAAAATTGACCCCGGGCCCACATGGTCAAACCCGAGGTTCAGACCAACACCCGGTTACCCATTCACTCACGAACTCAAATATACAATTTATTTTGAAATTGGACCTCAAATCGAGGTCCAAATCCCCAAAATTTGAAAAAACCTAAGTTCTCTCCAAAACACCCAATTTCCCCCATGAAAACCTTTAATTTTGAGTTGAAATCATGTGAAAAGATGTTAAAGATTAAAGAAAACAAGTAAGAAATGACTTACAATCGATTTGGAAGAGAAGTTGTCTTTGAAAATCGTCCAAGAGTGTTTTGATTTTGAAAGAGTGTGAAAAATGGTTGAAATGTGTCTAAGTTATGAATTTAAAGGTCTCTGACGTCGCAATTGCGACCAGGGTCCGCAATTGCGAACCCTTTAGAAAATTGGCAGTTTCGCATTTCCGAAGATAATGTCGCATTTGCAACCAAGTCAAATTTCCGATCATCTTCGCATTTGCGATTGAAGAGTCGCATTTGCGACTAAGGCTGCCCAGGTCCAATTTCGCATTTGCGAGGCTTTGTCGCATTTACGAGCTCGCAATTGCGAGCTAGGCCTCGCATTTGCGAAGCCTGCAGACCTGATCATACTAGCTGAAAAACCTGCAATTTCCTAAGTTAAAATTCCACCTCGTGGCCTATCCAAAACTCACCCGAGCCCTCGGGGCTCCAAACCAAACATGCACACCAACCTAAAAATATCATACCGACTTGTTCGTGCATTCAAATCACCAAAATAACATCAACAACTATGAATTTAACATCAAAATCATGAAACCACTTAAGAACATCAAGTTTTTCCAATTTTCTCAAATAAGGTCCGATTCACGTCATTTCAAGTCCGTTTCTTACCAAATTTCACAGACTCAACTTAATCACATATAAGACCTGTACCGGACTTCGGAACCAAAATATGGGCCCGATACCATCAAATTTCAAACACATTTCATTTCCAAAAACTCATATATTTTCCCAGAAAACAATTTTCTTTCGGGCTAGGGACCTCGGAATTCGATTCCAGGCATACGCCAATGTCCCATATTTTCCTACGGACCTCCCCGGGATCGTCGGAACACGGATCCGGGTCCGTTTGCTCAAAATATTGACAAAAGTCAACCATAATCAAATTTTAACTCTAGAAATTTCTATTTCTCATATTTTCACATGGAAGGCTTTTCGGATATAGGTCCGGACCACGCACGCAAATTGAGGTGAGGTAAAAAGGAGGTTTTTAGGCCTCGAAACACTGAATTTGTTTCTAAAAAAAGTGATGACCTAAAAAGGTCATCACATCCTCCACCTCTAAAATAACTGTTCGTCCTCGAACGGACATAAGAAGGAAGTACCTGAGTCGGGGAAAAGATGGGGATAACGGCTCTACATATCGGACTCGGACTCCCAAGTCGATGCCTCAGCAGGCTGACCTCTCCACTGAACACGAACAGAAGGGAAACTCTTCGATCTCAACTGACGAACCTGCCGGTCTAGAATAGCTACCGGCTCCTCCTTGTAGGACAGATCCTTGTCCAACTGGACAGTGCTGCAATCTAACACGTGGGAAGGATCGCCGTGATACTTCCGAAGCATGGACACGGGATGTACGACTGATAAACTCGATGGCAACGCAAGTCTGTAAGACACCTTTCCCACTCGATCAAGAATCTCAAATGGGCCAATGAACTTAGGGCTAAGCTTGCCCCTCTTCCCAAATCTCATCACGCCCTTCATAGGCGACACCCGTAGCAACACCCGCTCACCGACCATGAATGTCAAATCACGAACCTTACGGTCGGCATAACTCTTTTGCCTGGATTGAGATGAACGAAGCCTATACTGAATGATCCTGACCTTGTCCAAGGCATCCTGCACTAGATCCGTACCCAACAACCGAGCCTCTCCCGGCTCAAACCATCCAACCGGCGACCGGCACCGCCTACCATATAAAGCCTCGTAAGGAGCCATCTGGATACTCGACTGGTAGCTGTTGTTGTAGGCAAACTCTGCTAAAGGAAAGAACTGATCCCATGAGTCTCCAAAGTCAATGACACAAGCTCGGAGCATATCCTCCAAAATCTGAATAGTCCGCTCGGACTGCCCATCCATCTGAGGATGAAACGCTATTCTGAACTCAACCCGTGTGCCCAACTCATACTGAACTGCTCTCCAGAAATGTGAGGTAAACTGCGTACCTCGGTCCGAAGTGATTGACACGGGCACACCATGAAGACGGACAATCTCCCAGATATAGATCTCAGCTAACTTCTCGTAAGAATAGGAGACTGCCACAGGAATGAAATGTGCTGACTTGGTCAGCCTATCAACAATAACCCACACTGCATCGAACTTCATATGAGTCCTTGGGAGTCCAACAACGAAGTCCATAGTGATACGCTTCCACTTTCACTCAGGAATCTCAATCTTCTGGAACAGACCACCAGGTCTCTGATGCTCGTACTTAACCTGCTGACAATTCAAACACCGAGCCACATATGCAACAATGTCCTTCTTCATTCTCCTCCACCAATAATGCTTCCGCAAATCCTGGTACATCTTCGCGGCGCCCGGATGAATAGACTACCGGGAACTATGGGCCTCCTCTAGAATCAACTCCCGAAGTTCATCCACATTAGGCACACAAATGCGACCTTGCATCCTCAAAAATCCATCATCTCCCAATGTAACCTGCTTGGCACCTCCATGCAGCACCGTGTCTCTGAGGACACACAAATGAGGATCATCATACTGCCGATCTCGGATACGCTCCAACAAAAAAGAGCGAGCAACTGTGCAAGCTAATATACGGCTGGGCTCAGAAACATCCAACCTCACGAACTGATTGGCCAAAGCCTAAACATCCAAAGCAAGCTGTCTCTCACCGACCGAAATATACGCAAGACTGGCCATACTAGCTGACTTCCTACTCAAAGCATCGGCCACCACATTGGCCTTTCCTGGATGATATAAGATGGTGATATCATAGTCTTTTAACAGCTCCAACCACCTTCTCTGCCTCAAATTTAGCTCCTTTTGCTTGAACAAGTATTGTAAACTCTTGTGATCCGTGAACACCTCATATGCCACACTATACAAATAATGCCTCCAAATCTTCAGCGCGTGAACAATGGCTGCTAACTCCAAATCATGGATTGGATAGTTCTTCTCATGGATATTCAACTGACGCGAAGCATAAGCAATGACCTTGCCATCTTGCATCAACACCGCACCAAACCCAACACGAGATGCATCACAATAAACTATATATGGCCTTGAACCTGTGGGCAAAACCAACACTGGCGCCGTAGTCAAAGTTGTCTTGAGCTTCTGGTAGCTCGCCTCACACTCATCCGACCACCTAAACTGGGCACCCTTCTGGGTCAACCTGGTCATTGGGGCTGCGATAGATGAAAACCCCTCTACAAACCGACGATAATAGCCTGCCAAACCCAAGAAACTCCGGATCTCTGTAGCTGATGTGGGTCGAGGACAGTTCTTGACTGCCTCTATCTTCTTTAGATCTACCTGAATACCATCTGCTGAAACCACATGACCCAAGAAAGCAACTGAACTCAACCAGAACTCACACTTCGAAAACTTAGCATACAATTGACTATCTCTCAGAGTTTGAAGAACCACTCTCAGATGTTGCTCATGCTCCTCCCAGCTGCGGGAATAGATCAAAATATCGTCAATAAAGACTATCACGAACGAATCCAAGTAAGGCCTGAACACTCGGTTCATCAAATCCATGAAGGCTGCTGAGGCATTTGTCAACCCGAACGACATCACCAAGAACTCATAATGCCCGTACCGAGTGCGGAAAGCTGTCTTAGGGACATCGGATGCCCTAATACTCAACTGATGGTAGCCCGATCTCAAGTCCATCTTAGAAAACACTTGGGCACCCTGAAGCTGGTCAAAAAAATCATCAATCCTCGGCAATGGGTACTTATTCTTGATTGTGACCTTGTTCAATTACCGGTAATCTATACACATTCTCATTGATCCGTCCTTCTTCTTGACAAACAAGACCGGCGCACCCCATGGCGAGACATTGGGCCTAATGAAACCCTTATCCACCAAGTCTTGCAACTGCTTCTTCAACTCTTTCAACTCAGGCGGGGCCATACGATATGGCGGAATAGAAATGGGCTGAGTGCCCGGGGCCAAATCAATGCAGAAGTCAACATCCCTGTCGGGTGGCATACCCGGCAGGTATGAAGGAAATACCTCAGGAAACTCACGAACAACGGGCACAGAATCAATAGAAGGAACCTCGGCACTAGAATCACGAACATATGCCAAATAGGCCTAACACCCTTTCTCGACCATTCGTCGAGCTTTCATATATGAGATAATACTACGGGTGGAATGACCAGGAGTCCCTCTCCACTCTAAACGAGGCAACCCCGGCAAGGCTAAGGTCACAGTCTTGGCATAACAATCCAGGATAGCGTGGTAAGGTGATAACCAATCCATCTCCAATATAACGTCAAAATCAACCATATCCAAAAGTAATAAATCTACTCGAGTCGCAAGACCCCCAATCACAACTACACAAGAACAATGAACACGATCTACCACAATAGAATCACCCACCGGTGTAGACACATAAATAGGAGCACTCAAAGAATCACCGTGATAACTGCATCGGAAGCCTCAGCCTCAGGTCTGGCTGGAAGAGCATCACATCGGGGCTGGGCCCCACCACTCTAAACTACATCTCTGGGACGGCCTGCTGCTGGCTGGCCTCCACCTCTAGCGGCCGGACCTCCACCTCTAATACCTCTACCTCCACCTCTAGCTGGCTGGGCGGGATGACGAGTCCCCCAATGAACCTCCTCACTTTCTCTCTCTCAGTGGGAAGTATAAGAAGAGCATGACAGGCCAAATCAATAAACCTGGTCTCGTACTGAGTAACAGTCATAGAACCCTGGTGGAGACGCTCAAACTGCCTCCGAAAACTCTCCCTCTAAGCGATAGGAAGAAACTTCTCCAAAAACAACTGAGAAAACTGATCCCAAGTCAAAGCTGGTGACCCAGCTGGTCTAGCCAAACAATAATCTCTCCACCAAGCCTTGGCAGATCCAGACAAACGAAAAGCAGCAAAGTCGACCCCATTAGTATCCACTATCCCCATGTTCCTGAGAACCTCATGACAAGTGTCCAAATAATCCTAGGGATCCTCAGAAGATGTACCACCAAAAGTAGTAGTGCAGAGCTTGGTGAAACCTATCCAACTTCTACAAAGCCTCCGAAGACGTAGCTGATCTAACAACGGCCTGTGCTGCTGCTCGGGTGAAGAAGCGGTACGTGATCTCGCCATTCGCGAAGGAACAAGAGTGGAAGTTCAACTAGTATTGAGAATTCAAGTCGCACGACAGGAAAGAATGGATGTGAAGTTTTTCCTAACTCTGTAGCCTTTGGGGGATAAATACAGACGTCTCCGTACCGATCCCTCAGACTCTACTAAGCTTGTCTGTGAATTGTGAGATCTATGTAACCTAGAGCTCTGATACCAACTTGTCACGACCCGGATTTCCCACCCTCGGGAGTCGTGATGGCGCCTACTAGTGAAAGCTAGGCAAGCCAATCAACTGAATTATTTGCCTTGTTTCCATTTTTAAATTCGTTAACAGTTTTAGACCAACAGTTAATAATCAACAAAAATTAACAAGCGGAAGATTTAATTTCAAGTTTTAATAATACTGCTAATACCATTCCGTAACAAATCTACCCAAGACCGGTGTCACAACTTCACAGACTGTCTAAGATTACTACAAATAAAGGTCTGAAAGAAATAATAAACACTGTCTCTGGAAATACAAGAAGGAAATAGGAATAATAGATAGAAGGAGACACCAAGGCCTGCGGACGCCTACAGGACTACCTTGGGTCGCCTGATGAACAAGAAGCAGCAATCTCACCGCGGTCCGAAACCTATAGCACTGGGATCTGCACAAAAGAGTGCGGAGTGTAGTATCAGCACAACCGACCCCATGTGCTGGTAAGTGCCTAGCCTAACCTCGGCGAAGTAGTGACGAGGCTAGGACCAGACTACCAATTAAACCTGTGCAGTTAAATAATATACAACGGAAAATAAAAGCAAAAATGTACAGTTACGGATGGGAGGGGGAAAAACATGCTGCGGGGACATCGAATAATAGCAGAAGGACAACAAGTGAATATAAGGATCACCACAGTTCGATTGAAGATAGACAGGGGGAACCATGCTGTGGGGTACAACAAGTATCAACAAAAACCAACAATTTAATGTAGAGAAACCATAACTCAGCTATCAACAAAAATCAGGAAATTAAAGACAAGTGCACGGCATCACCAGTCGTGCTTTAAGACTTTCTCACCAAAACAATGCACGACATCACCCTTCGTGCTTTAACACTCTCTCACAAATATCATACACTGCATCACCCTTCGTGTTTTACACTCTTCCTCACCCAAACAACAATCACAGAGCAATTTGGGCAAGGGAATCAATAACATCGCAATAAAATCAAGTAACAACAGAAAATCAGTATGTAAACGTAAAGAGCACCGTAACTCAATTATCAGTGTAATCAGGAAAATCAAGGACAAGTACACGGCATCACCCTTCATGCTTTTACTCTCGTCCTCAGCATGAAAATCATTATAATTGGCACGGCACCACCCTTCGTGCTTTTACCTCACATAATCACTCATATAAAGGCACGAAATTGTACATCGTGCGGCACGGCATCACCCTTCGTGCTTTACACTCTTCCTCACAAAACAATGCACGGCATCACCCTTCGTGCTTTAACACTCTTCCTCACCCAAACAATAATCACAAACAATAAGGGCAAGGAAATAAATGAAATCACAATATTATCACAATAAAATCCCGGCAAGGGAACAATATTAAAAGCAACAACGTCCCGACAAAGGAACAACACCATAATCCTTTTCTTTTTTTCATATTTACTTCACGACTCGATTCACAATTTGAGCCAATGCTCCATAAGGTTCAATTACCAAATATTCTTTCATAATTCGCTTCACAACTTGAGCCAACGCTCTTCACTGTTCAAATACCAAAATTCTTTCCACAAACCTTGCTCAACAATAGAAATCATCACATTACACGTGAACAATACAAATGGAGTCACATTAATCATAACATAAGACTCACGGGCATGCTTGACACCAACGTATAGATACTTATCACCATGCCTATACGTCGTACATAACAAATAACACATAGCAAATAGGACACGACTCCTAATCTCTCAAGCTAAGGTTAGACCAAACACTTACCTAGATGCCTCGAACAAGATTCAAGCCTCAACTATCGCTTTACCTCTTGATTCCACCACCAATTCGCTCGTATCTAGCCACAAGTTACTTAATTATATCAGTAAATGCTAAATAAATCAATTCTAATGCATGGAAATAAGTTTTTCTAAAGTTTTCCCCAAAAGTCAAAAATCAACCCCGGGCCCACATGGTCAAAACCCGAGGTTCAGACCAACACCCGGTTACCCATTCACCCATGAACTCAAATATATAATTTGTTTTGAAATCGGACCTCAAATCGAGGTCCAAATCCCTAAAATTTGAAAAAACCTTCTACCTAAAACACCCAATTTCCCCTATGAAAACCTTTGATTTTGAGTTGAAATCATGTGAAAAGATGTTAAAGATTAAAGAAAACAAGTTAGAAATGACTTACAATCGATTTGGAAGAGAAGTTGTCTTTGAAAAATCGTCCAAGAGTGTTTTGGTTTTGAAAGAGTGTGAAAAATGATTGAAATGCGTCTAAGTTATGAATTTACAGGTCTCTGATGTCGCAATTGCGACCAGGGTTCGCAATTGCAAACCCTTCAGAAAACTGGCAGTTTCGCATTTGCGAAGATAATGTCGCATTAGCGACCAAGTCAAATTTCCTGTCATCTTCGCATTTGCGATAAACCGTTCGCAAATGCGAAATCGCATCTGCGATTGAAGAGTCGCATTTGCGACTAGGCTGCCCAGGTCCAATTTCGCGTTTGCGAGGCTTTGTCACATTTGCAAGCTCGCAATTGCGAGCCAGGCTTCGCATTTGCGAAGCCTGCAGACCTGATCATACCAGCTGAAAAACCTGCAATTTCCTAAGTTAAAATTCCACCCCGTGGCCTATCCAAAACTCACCCGAGCCCTCGGGGCTCCAAACCAAACATGCACACCAACCTAAAAACATCATACGGACTTGTTCGTGCATTCAAATCACCAAAATAATATCAACAACTATGAATTTAGCATCAAAATCATGAAATCACTTAAGAACATCAAATTTTTTCAATTTTCTCAAATAAGGTCCGATTCACGTCATTTCAAGTCCGTTTCTTACCACATTTCACAGACTTAACTTAAACCACATATAAGACCTGCACCGGGCTCCGTAACCAAAATACGGGCCCGATACCATCAAATTTCAAACACATTTCATTTCTAAAAACTCATATATTTTTCAGAAAATAATTTTCTTTAAAATTTATTTCTCGGGCTTGGGACCTCGGAATTCGATTCCGGGCATACGCCCAAGTCCATATTTTCCTACGGACCTCCCGGGATCGTCGGAACACGGATCCGGGTCCGTTTGCTCAAAATGTTGACTGAAGTCAACCATAATCAATTTTTAACTCTAGGAATCTCTATTTTTCATATTTTCACATAGAAGGCTTTCCGAATATAGGTTCGGATCACGCACGCAAATCGAGGTGGGACAAAAAGAAAGTTTTAAGGCCTCGGAACACTGAATTTATTTCTAAAACAAGTGATGACCTTTTGGGTCATCGCATAAAGTTATTTTACAAGTTGATCAAACTCTTAAATTACACAAATTTGTTTCAATAAGAAGAGAACCAACGGTGGCAGAAATTAAAAAGTTGAGCAAATTTTGTTATATTATAGTATTAATTTGTTACTTATTTTCAGTATTAGGGAACAAAATAATAATATTTTTCATAATATATTCCGAAAGTTCTCATAAATCAGAATATGGCATAACAGACTTTTATTGGACAAGATTTTTACATTTAGTGAATTAGCTAAATTGGATCAACAATCATTATTAAGAGCTAACATTTTTAAATTTTTGTTGAATAACTCAAATATTTTATTTAATAATAGTCACATTATTTTTTAAAATTATATGTTCACTGAAATAGGGTACATGCGCAGAACGCGTACCCTAAGACTAGTACTATATAAAAGTACGAAGCCCCTTAGCAAAATGTCGTTCACCTTTTTTGCCCCTTAAAAATAAATTTTATATTAGACAAAATAGTCATTTTAAGTTTTCTCCCTAATATTTAGGAGTTTTAAATAACTAAATTGGTACATTAAATCCTTCCTTATTTGAAGAATGTACAAATCTTAATATTAAATATCTTATATAAATCCTTCATTTTTTATATAAATGTAACATAACAAATTTATTAATAACAAGAAACGAAAGTATGAAAAAATTATTAAAGTAGCAAACCTTTGTGAGGACTCCTCTTTTTTACACCACTAAGAACTTCTTTTAAGTTTAATAGTCTTTGGTTTTGTTAAAAAAAAGGTTCAACTTTTTTTGTCCTAAAAAATATTCGTAATGGACAAAATAGTCAATTTAATTTTTTTTAATATTTAAAAATAATTATTTAGCTGTTTTCTAATATTTAGGACTTCAAAATTAACAAAATTTTATGTATTTAAATTTTTTTAAAGATTTTTTCTCATATAAAATTTTCTTATTTGTACTATCTAGCATAATTATAATTCATTCCATTATTATTATTTGACCCTTTTAAGTATTATTTAAATATATCCTACCTATTCGTGAAGTTCCAAAAACGTATAAATTCTAAATCAACAACAATACATTGCATCGGTGTCATCTTCCTTCTTCTCAATTTCTGACGTTAGTTAATATAAAAACTTCCATATACTTTTTGTATATCATTCTGGTGTGTATCTGTATTTTGTGTGTGTAAATTTATACAATAGTTGTATGCATTCGGAGATATACACATTTATTGTCTCGAAAGCGTAGACTTTGTCAAGCTAATTCATGTAAGATTTATAGTGTAGTTCTTTTGAGCATAAAAGCATTTTCTGAGCAACTCCGTATTCAAATTCAAAAAACATGAGCTATCATGCACTTTTCTTCCCACCTTTATAGGATTTTGATTTAAAATATAAAAATAGCTCCAACATTTATACTGAGATTGTCACGATCCTAAATCCCAACCCGGTCGTGATGGCGCCTCTCGGGAAGACAAGACCAGCCAACTAAACCCAATTTACCTTTTAAGCGGTTAAACAATATAAAACAGTCCAAAACATGATTTAATAGTAATAAGTAGCGAATAATGTCAGTAAAGTGCGGAAACATAACCCAACACAGCCCTAACCGGGGTATCACTAGTCACGAGCATCTAACAGTACCCAATACTCAAAGGCAACTACACAGTATGAATTACTGATCTAAGACTGTAAAAGAAATAGATAAAGAGGAGCTCCAGGCTGCGAAACGCCAACAGCTACCTAAAGACTCCTCGAAGATCCGTGTGAAGCTGGAATGAATCAGCACTCGGGGGCGGGACCAGCTACGCCTGAATCTGCACACAGGGTGCAGGGAGTAAAGTGAGTACTCCAACTCAGTGAGTAACAAATGTAAATAATGACTGAAAGTAAGAAAACACGTAAGGCACAAAACATTCTATGATGTGGCAGTAAAATCATTTAAAAGCAGTAAACCAGTGAAAATTTAAGTAAAATCCTCTTTCAACAAGTAAACAGGTAATTGACAGATAATTAAGGTACAGTAAATAAATAAAAGCTCGCCCCTCGGGCACAGTATCACCACATCCGCCCCTCGGGCAACATCTCAGAACAATAACAGCCCCTCGGGCTCAATCTCACATCACACTGGGTACCCGCGCTCACTGGGGGTGTGCAGACTCCTGGAGGGGCCCCTTACGGCCCAAGCGCAATAACAAGCCATCTCGTGGCATCAAATCTAGGCCCTCGGCCTCATATCACTCAAGTCACCTCGTGGCGTACATATCTCAGGCCCTCGTCCTCAAATCAGTATCAATGTCTCCTCACAACATAGGCCCTCGGCCTTACTCAGTCAAAAATACTCACAAGCCCCTAATCCTCCATTTTTAGTCCTTTAATTCCTTTAATTGCAACCCTAAATTCATGAAATACTATCATAGAATTGTGTTTTAGGTCCAAAATCCTTACCTTAACGAAGTTCCTTTGAAATCCCTCTTCCAAATCGTCCAAAAGCTCTCAAGCCGAAGTTAAAAATGGTTAAACCCTTCAAAAATCGCGAAAGAAGAAATGTATACATTCTGCCCAGGCTTTTCCGCATCTGCGGTCCAAAGCCCGCTTCTACAGTACCGCATATGCTGTCAACCCATCCGCTTCTGCGGAAATTCATTAAAGTCGGCCTCTGCCGTGCTGGAACTGGCCCCTCGAAGAGTCTGCACACCCCCAGTGAGTGCGGGTACCCAGTGTGATGTGAGATTGAGCCCGAGGGGCTGTTATTGTTCTGAGATGTTGCCCGAGGGCCGGATGTGGTTATACTGTGCCCGAGGGGCGAGCTTTTATTTATTTACTGTACCTTAATTATCTGTCAATTACCTGTTTACTTGTTGAAAGAGGATTTTACTTGTATTTTCACTGGTTTACTGCTTTTAAATGATTTACTGCCTCATCATAGAATGCTTTGTGCCTTACGTGTTTTCTTACTTTCAGTCATTATTTACATTTGTTACTCACTGAGTTGGAGTACTCACTTTACTCCCTGCACCCTGTGTGCAGATTGAGGTGTAGTTGGTCCCGTCCCCGAGTGCTGATTCATTCCAGCTTCAGGCGGATCTTCGAGGAGTCTTTAGGTAGTTGTTGGCGTTTCGCAGCCTGGAGCTCCTCTCTATCTATTTCTTTTACAGTCTTAGTTCAGTAATTCAAACTCTGTAGTTACCTTTGAGTATTGGCTACTGTTAGATGCTCGCGACTAGTGACACCCCGGTTAGGGCTGTGTTGGGTTATGTTTCCGCACTTTATTGACATTATTTGCTACTTATTACTATTAAATCATGTTTTAGACTGTTTTATGTTGTTTAACTGCTTAAAAAGGTAAATTGGGTTTAGTTGGCTGGCCTTGTCTTCACGAGAGGCGCCATCACGACCGGGTCGGGATTTAGGATCGTGACAAGTTGGTATCAGAGCATCGGCCACCACATTGGCCTTTCCCGAATGGTACAATATAGTGATGTCATAATCCTTAAGTAACTCCAACCATCTCCGCTGCCTCAAATTAAGATCCTTTTGCTTGAACAAATGCTGAAGACTGCGATGATCAGCGAATACCTCACAAGACACGTCATACAAGTAATGCCTCCAAATCTTCAACGCGTGAACTATGGCAGCCAACTCCAAATCATGAACGGGGTAGTTCTTCTCATAGGGCTTCAACTGACGAGAAGCATAAGCAATAACTCTACCCTCCTGCATCAACACACAACCAATCCCTACTCTCGAAGCATCACAATACACGGTATATGAACCTGAAGCTGATGGCAAAACCAACACTGGAGCTGTGGTCGAGGCTGTCTTGAGCTTCTGAAAGCTCTCCTCACACTCGTCCGACCATACAAATGAAGCACCCTTCTGTGTCAACTTGGTCAAGGGCGATGCGATAGATGAGAATCCCTGAACAAACCGGCGATAATAGCCTGCCAAACCAAGAAAACTACGAATCTCTGTGGCTGAGGACGGTCTGGGCCAACTCTGCATCGCCTCTATCTTCTTTGGATCAACCTGAATACCCTCACTGGACACCACGTGTCCCAAGAATGCCACTGAACTGAGCCAAAACTCACACTTGGAGAACTTTGCATAAAGCTTCTCCTCCCTCAATCTCTGCAACACAACCCTCAAATGCTCTGCGTGCTCCTCCTGACTATGCGAATATACCAGGATATCATCAATGAAAACTATGACAAATGAGTCAAGATAAGGCCGGAATACGCTGTTCATCAGATGCATGAATGCTGCTGGGGCATTGGTCAGCCCAAAAGACATAACCAGGAACTCATAGTGACCATAACTGGTCCTGAAGGCCGTCTTAAGAATATCCGAATCCCTGATCTTCAATTGGTGATAACCCGAACGGAGATCAATCTTGGAGAATACCCTCGCTCCCTGAAGCTAGTCGAATAAATCATCAATGCGAGGAAAAGGATACTTGTTCTTAACTGTTACCTTGTTTAATTGCCTATATTCAATGCACATTCTCATAGTGCCATCCTTTTTCTTCACAAACAGAACCGGCGCACCCCAAGGTGACACACTAGGCCAAATGAACCCCTTATCTAGGAGTTCCTGAAGCTGGTCCTTTAACTCCTTCAACTCGGCTGGTGCCATACGATACGGCAAAATAGAGATGGGATGAGTGACCGGCACCAGGTCAATACCAAAATCAATATCCCTGTCCGGTGGCATGCTCGGCAGGTCTGCAGGAAATACATCAGGGAAATCCCTCACAACTGGAACAGATCAATACTGGGAGTCTCAGCTCCAACATCCCTCAGAAAGGCAAGATACGAAAGACAACCCTTCCCAACCATACGCTGGGCTTTCAAGAAAGAAATCACTCTGCTAGGAACATAATCAGTCATACCTCGCCACTCAATCCGTGGCACACCCGGAATAGCCAACGTGACTATCTTGGCATGACAATCTAGAATAGCGCGACACGGAGATAGCCAATCCATGCCTAGAATGACATCAAAATCCACCATACTCAATAATAAGAGATCAACTCGGGTCTCTAGACCCCCAATAGTCACCACACACGACCGGTACACACGGTCTACAATAACAGTATCGCCCACCGGGGTAGATACATGAACAGGTAAAGCAAGAAACTCACGAGGAGTACCCAAATTGTGAGCAAAGTATGATAACACATAAGAATAGGTAGAACCGGGATCAAATAGTACAGAGGCATCTCTATGGCAGACTGAAATAATACCTGTAATGACAGCATCAGATGCAATGGCGTCGGGTCTGCCTGGGAGAGCATAGAAACGGGCCTGACCGCCCCGTGATCGACCTCCCCCTCTGGGGCGACCCCTGGCTGACTGATCCCCACCCCTAGCTGGCTGGGCGGGTGGTGGAGGAGCAACTGGCGCTCAAGCTGATGACTGACCCCTCTGCTGGGATGAACTAGCAACACGGCGGGGACACTGCCTCTATATGTGGCCCATCTCGCTACACTCATAACAACTCCTAGGTGCTGGAGAAGGGGACTGATGGGGACCCCTCTCACCGGAGTGACCAAAAGATGCACTCGGCGTAGAAGAGCCCTGAACAGATAGAGCACGGGATGAGCTCTAAGCTGGGAGGGCACTAAGTGAAGAATGGCCCTGGTGTGAACTGTGGGAACCATGACCCGATGATGCTCCTCGATAACCTGAGCGATCAGACTGACCCTGACGGAACTGTCGGCCCCTGCCGTGCTGGAACTGGCCCCTCGAAGGACCACCACTGTAGCTACCAGATCCTCGAGGCCTCTTGGCCTCCCTCTCCTCTCGCTCCTGGTGACGGACAGACTCAATCTCCCTGGCAATATCCACAACCTCCTCGAATGTAGCACCAGTCACCCTCTCCCTGGTCATAAGGATACGGAGCTGATAAGTAAGACCATCGACAAACCTCCTGATCCTCTCTCGATCTGTCGGGACCAACCAGATGGCATGACGAGCCAACTCAGAGAACCTCAACTCATACTGTGACACGGTCATCTCCCCCTGACGCAACCACTCAAACTGTCTACGAAGCTCCTCTCTGCGAGACTGTGGTACATACTTCTCCAGAAAGAGAACGGAGAACTGCTGCCAGGATAGGGGTGCTGCACCAACAGGCCTACGCCTCTCAAAATCCTCCCACCAAGTAAAAGCAGGTCCTGAAAACTGATAAGTAATGAAAGCGACCCCGCTGGTCTCATACATGCACTTTTTTTCCCACCTTTATAGGATTTTGATTTAAAATATAAAAATAGCTCCAACATTTATACTGAGATCCTGAGATTTCTTATATTGGTGTATGTGGTAACAAAATTAAATTTGTTGTACTCTAAATTGAAAGGAAGTAGCACCTAATTTCTAGGAAGAATTGGCAATCGTCAGAAGAGAGAAGAGGGTTCTAAATATTTTGCTATTTTTAAGAAAAATGATTTTGGTTATTAAGTGCCAATTTTTTTGAGCTTCTATTACCAAACCTAATGTAAGGCCAAAATATTGTCAATTCTCTTTTTGCGCTGTCATACCATACCATTTTTTCTTAATTATTTAGCAGTACACGCATTCATGTTGCATTGATGGACATGGTACTTGGCAACTATTCGTAGTTGACTATTACTTAGTTGTTTAACCTGAAGGGATGAGTATAATTTGATGACTGTTTATACGTCTCACCGCTTTGTGGAGACCATAGATTTATAGTTGACAATTTTATTGTATGGACATAAAATTTGTGATAAATAAAAAACTTGACAAGTTAAATAATTTGTTGTTACGTCAGCAATAAGCAAGTTACAGGGTCAAACAATCCTCACAATTGGACTATATTTGTCGCGTATATATATTTATTTTTTATATGGACCACTATATATTATACTTTTAGGAGGAATATTGATGCCAACAATAAAAATCTTGGCCATGATAGTTTAGTTGAAGCAACCGAATATGCACCAAAAACATATATATATATATATATATATATATATATATATATATATATATAGATAGAAAATAATTTAGACCTTATTATCGTCTCACTTGGAGATGAACGATATGGTTAAACATGCACACATTCTTGAAATAAAGATTTCAAGGAAATATTTAAACAAAAAATATTCTTTAAATGGTTCAATATTATGACCCCATGAATACTCCAATCGACAAAGACAATTCTATATATGCTAGACTGTGTCCTAAGACTCAAAAAAAAAAAAAAAGATACAAATGAGTAGAGTTCCTTATTCCAGTGTGGTTGGTAGTCCAATGCAAGATATGCTTGCTAGACTTGATATCTGCTTCGCAATTGGCTTGTAATTACAAATATGAAACCAACCTAGATCCAGCACATCATAAAGAAGTTAAGAGAATCATATATAGGGAACTTCTGATTATGCATTTTGCCATAAGGATATAACATAAACTGAGGGAATACATTGATGCTGATTGTGGAGGAGTTATGAATAAGATTAGGTCTATTTTCTGCTTTATATATAATGGAGCCATATCATATAGCAGATGAAAAACAGTCAATGTAGCTTTATCCTTGATGGGAGCTAAGTTTGTGGATCTCTCCTCAGTAGCATAGCAATTGTTTGGTTAAAAAAAAGGGCCTTAGACCATTTGTTGGTACATCAGTTAATACCGATCTAGTGAGTCTACGTGACAGTCAAGCTGCTATTTTAAGCACCAAGGACCCTAAATATTATTTTAAAGCCAAATAAAATTGACATTAAAGTCAATTTTATGAAAGACATGTTTGCATGCAAATAAGTAAACGTAAAGTGTATTTGCATAAATGGTTGCAGAACCATTGACTTAGTCGGCTCCTAGAGATGCATATTTTTGTTCGTGCGGGATCTTAAGGACTGTGTGGGCTTATATAGTCATTGGTATTTTATTTATTTCTTCTACGTTCACAAATATTTATTATTTTAGAATATAAAAATAAGTTTGATTGCTTACACTTATTATTAAATGTTTATGTATATTCTTATTTTGAATATTTATTGTACGATCATATCTTTTGATATTATTAAAAGTATGCCGTGTAGATAGAGGTAAGCCTTCTCACACAGGTGACCGCTTTCATCAATTTAGTGTTGATGGGAGATGAGACGAGATCTTAAGCAAATTATCAAACGGATAATTTGAGAGCACATGTCTTAAGATCTTTAGCATCGCACAAGTAATGACAAAGGGTCATTATAGTATTTTTAATGGTGAAAATAGATTTCACCTAATCTATCTTAAGAGGCCAGATGTGAGTTCGTATTTATTGAGTAGATCAAGGAACTTAGTTCAAATATGTATGGTATCTGAACATCATCTGTACAGCATTATCTTGTAAGATAAAAACATATGGTCCATGGGAAAGGAGAAAATGTTGTAGCACATGTTTTCATACTATGTGTGTAAATGTCGACCAAAAGGGTTAACATAAGTTTTATCTCAACTTATTGTTGTGTGAGACCCAAGAGTACCCTCACGACGAAAAGCTATATATTACTTATAGATGTATAGCAACGTGCTCTCATAGTATGCTGGCCGCACGGTCTATTTATCTGGTATGAAATGATGCAACGGAATTTAAAAGGAGAGTATGTTTTCCTTGGGTTGGTGGAGCTAGAGCACTTTCTTATGTGTGAATAGGAGATGTTGGAAAAAGCTATTGGGTCGGGTCCACCCAAAAGGGGTGCTAATTGGCCCCTTAGTACACCAGCTAGTCCTCCTCCTAAAACCTAATTATATCTTTCATACATATACACACAACATTATAGGTGTTGGAAAAGACAACACTTTTCCATTCTAGATAACGAGGCTAGGGTTTATGAAGAAAACTCTTTGCATCTCAGAGGGGATATCTAGATTGTTGTAACCAATGAATTTTTCACTTTGAATTGACCGATAATTCAAGCCGTGGTTGAAACAGACAATCAGCTTCCGCTAAAAGATACTCGTAAGTCTCCTAGCTAGTATTTATAAGTTAAATACTACATTGCCTTTCTCATCATTGTAGCCATCAATATAACATTTTCAAGCTTCACATGGTGCATACAACTTCTTCTGTAACAGGTCGAGGATGAAGTGCAAAAGAGAATTTTGGTTAAAAGAGCCAGGTCGCTTAATTTCTCCTCAAGATAAAAAACAAGAGACAAAATGGTAAAAACTCCTAGTACTTGTCGAAACTATAGTACTGAAGATATAGTAGAAGTCGAAACTACCAAGCTGGTTCATGAAAACCAATGGAAATGGTTGGAAGCTCTGTTTTAAAAGGCAGAATTGGGACTCGCCCCAAGGCGGGGCACTCGTAAAATGCCCCTGGGCTTACACTACTAGAATTCCTGTAAAAAGCGATCAAAGATTAGCGACCAAATTTGGTCTGTCAAGAAAAGCGACCAAAGTTGGTCGCCAAACTGCCGAAAATAATAAAAAAAATATTTGAAATACTTTAGCGACCAAAGTTGGTCGCTATTTGGCCGCAAATTTAGTCAAACTGTTGACTGGACTGGTCAGACTTGCTTGGTCAAAGATATACTGAGATTAGCGACCAATGNGTTATGAGTTAGAGTAAATAAACTTTATTAACGAAGTCAAGTATTTCACAAACAAGGTTGATTAACGATTTTGCAGTAGTATATACAAGAACCAAATAAACATTTATTTGCAGTTATTTAGTTTCTAGAATTGAATTATGTATTCCGTACATCAAGAAAAACTTCATCACGCGTATCAATAAGATATTTTACAATACGTATAAAGTATTGAAAAAATAATTATAGGCTACGAACATTTTTCTTAGAACAAAATAATGCTTATAAGTGATTAGCATGTACGCAGAAATTGAGAAGAACAACACCTTTGTGTTGAAGAAAGTGCAACCAACCTTGAAAATGGGTTTCTAATGAGAAATTCATATTTGATATTTGTTATTTATTGTAAATTTTATTTCATACTCATATACATAATCTTTTAATTTCTTTTATCTTAACTAAATTATAAATATAAAAAATTGCATATTCGCTATTGTAATTTTACCGCGCGAAGCGCGGATGTATTCTCTAGTCCTCTATAAAGAGGATACAACAACATTACATCATAATATCTCATACAATACAACACCTATCATTGCAAATGCTATATAACTAACTTAACTAATTAAATTATTCATGTAGGCAGGTTCAATCCAACAATTTTGAACTCGCGTTGTAATGACACTCAACTTTCCATTTAAATGCATATTGGATCTATTAGGACGTTAATTGCTATTACACACATTTTATTTTTGTTATATACAATTTTCGTTATTAATAGACAAGTTTACACGTGCAACGCACGTATTCTAAAGCTAGTTTTTAACTAAAAGAACGAGGTGTATGTGGATTTTCCCACTTTGACAATGACGTCATCCAAGCATGCACATCCTTGATTAGTTTACTCACAATCTGCTTATAAGTTATAATTCAGCAGTGTTTTAACCGCTCCCAAAAATGTGTATTTTATACAAAAAAATATATATATTGTATATACCTTTTGGCTAGCGGATGCAATTAGTTTCGGCCAGCTGGCTAATCTTGTATTTGCCCTTCAATTTTCCCAGTAGCTTGTCCCATAGCAAACCACTGACGTATCCTTATTTTTCGCTCATTTCTTCTTCTAAATGATCGATTCAACCTCTGCTAAAAAAGATGTATCACTATTATGTTCCATCTCTTCAACAAGTTTAGTAACGAGCGTAATAGCCATATTGTTTCGATGGAAAGTGAAATAGATGTTATTTTTTCGGGAATTCCATACGAAATTTGACAAAATCTTACAATAACTTAGTTTCAATTATATATTTAATCCTCTCAGTCTCCATAGAGTACATAAAATGTACATCAATGCTATAATCACAGCACCTACTGGTAATGCTATCTGGGCTTGCATATTTTTAATGGGCCGCTTGAGTTTGTTTTCTGTGATTGAATGTTTTGAATGGACCGTTTGAGTTTCTTTACGGGAAACTTACAAAAATGTCCCAAATAAATCTCAACTTACCAACCCCTAGCCATTAGTCATAGACTTACCAAAACTAGCCAACAAAAATTGAAACACCAAATAATAGGATTCTTTCTATCAAAGAATCACATGCAAAAATCACATTCCATATTTTTAAGCGTGATTAGCAACATTAGATACAAGATGGAAAGGAAATTTCATGGACGGGGTAGCAAATAAGGTGATGAAATACAAAAATCTATACAATATTCCAAAAATCTAAGCAAAAAAGGAACTTTTTCAATGGGTATAGTTGAAATTCATTGAAAATATATAGATAAGTCAATATACAAAATTTGAGGAAGATTGGAGGTGATTTGGACTGGTTTTGTATCAAAATTCGTAATTAAATCGAGTTCAAAAAAGTCTTCTGCGACACATGTATCAAACATGTATCACGCATGTATCACACACAGGTATACATGGATATACATGTGATACACAATTGATACAAATATGATACATATGTGATACACAAATGATACACAGTGTGATACACATATAATTTTTTTTTCATGTTTCAGCTTTTTACTCGAATTTTTCAATTCAAAACCTCCTCAAAAC
>NW_017671587.1:213846-260635 GCF_001879085.1 Nicotiana attenuata
TTCAGCTTTTACTTCGAATTTTCAATTCAAACCACCTCAAAACTTCACCAAATCATCCCAAAACTGAGATTCAAGCTCCTTAAGTTGTGCCCAATCTATTCTAATAACACCCACTCAAAACAAAGCAAAAATTTGATATTTTTTTGCTTCAAATAGCTAATTGGCTAATTTGGCTAATATTAGTAATATTTTATCAATTGGCCAATTTTTGTAATGAGCTACTTATAAATGGACATAGCTGGTAATTCCCCTTTTTTTACCATAATAAGGGCCCAGAAGATTTAGGCTCTAGTCCAGGGGTGAGCAGATCAATGTAGCTTTACCATTATGGAAAAATAATACTGTATAGCCGCTCTTAATTAATAGCCAATATATATATATATATATATATATATATATATATATATATATATATATATATATATATATATATATATTGTATAACATACATTTTGCATGTTATATATAAATTTTATATATTTTTTCGCTTCTAACGCTGGCTAAAAGTGAAAAACCTCTTTACATAACAGTGTAGATGAGGGAGAGATATAACCCTTCTTTAAAGAAAGAAAAAGTTACTGAACAAGCGAAAGAAATGCCAAAAGAGCATATGCTATTTTTTTTCTAAAACAAAAGCATTAGTTGATATATACCTCCCACGAAAGAACACTATTAATAATATGCTTCAAAAAAAACCCTAAAAAACCATAGTGCAAGAAAGAAAGAAATTATCAAAATATCAGCATTTGGAAATTCAGAATTTAGTGTCCTGAATTTTTGAGCTGCTAATTTAAAATTCAGTCGGAAACAATCGCTCTAGTCCCTCGAGGTAGGAGTAAGGTCTGCGTACACACAACCCTCCCCAGACCCCAGTTGTGAGATTACACTAAGTTGTTGTTGTTTGTTGTTGTAATTTAAAATTAAGGACTAAGTGTCTTCAATTTCTAAACTACTAGTTTAAAATTCAGAATATAAGATTCGAACTTCTTGAACAATTTTCGAACTTCAGGACACGATGTCCTAAAGTTTGAACTTTAAGTTTAAACTCTAGGATGCCGTATCCTGAAGTTTGAGCGAAATTGGCTAATCTTTAAATAACATGCTTAAAAATGACTACTTGGTGTCACTTCCACTCAAAAATAGGCAATCATATATTCTGGATTATTGGAGTTTTCCTGTATTTACAAATCTCTTAACCAAAATGACCATAAGAATTCTTGTACTATCCAAGCTAAAAAGAGCATAGAATTTACATCCGAAAAAATATTGTTGTGATATGAGAATTTTATCATTCAATGCACTCAATGACATAATTGTGCAAATAGACTTGAAGCCTTGAGCTACCTGCCTACCACTCATTTAATGCCTTACCGTATATTCGAGCATAGGCAGATGTATTCAACTGAATTCAGTACTTTTGATAAGAAACATAATTTATTTATAAAAATTCATTAAAATTGCTAAAAATAGTAGTACTTATTATGAACGCATAATTTTAAATATATAATAAATTCAATGCTAAGAAGTAAGAACCTTAAAAGTTGAACTCACAAAATAAAAATCTTGGATCCACTTCTGCATTCGAGCGAGTTAGAAATAGTGAGATTCTTTATTAAGTGTTATTAGCTGTAGAAAGGCTAAATGTAGAGAGAATTGAATGAGAACAACTAAAATGGAGCAGTCACAGGTAAACTTATAATGCAACACATTAATATTTCTTGTCGATCTTGGCTTTAAAAGCCTGGAAAATATGTTATGGCTTCAGCAAATTCTGCATGTTATATATATTTATTTTTTTAAATTATAGGGAAACCTTGAGGATACATAACTAGATAAGCCAGCTAATTTGCAATGTCAATTTCCATTAAATTTGAATTTTCCTGATTTTTTTGGGCCCCCAACATATTTTCAAACTTTTTTAAGGGCATAGGTAAAGCATATAAGATTTTTCAAGTATTAGTGATTTGGAAAGGTCAAATTTATCCTAGCACTATGAGAAATTTGAGCAACTTTGTCAATGGCAAGGGAAAACACGAGATTAATGGGAGGTATGATTGGACCAAAAATCCAATGTAAGACATAATTAACCAATTTCGAATAATACAAGCTAAGGAAAAAATTGAAACTTAAAATGAAAATACTTTATGATGAATGAATATTAAAGTTCGACTGAAGTCCGTATATATTTCGCGCCAGCAAGTTCTACTTTGAGGGGTAAAGCGCTCCCTATCACATGAACGGATTTATGTGGAGGGGGTGGTGTACATGCACCCATGCTCTCCTCTCTAGGCTATGTATAAAATACTAATTTTTTTCAATTATGTGGCGATATATATTTGTGGCCACCCAGCCTCATTTGTTTGCACTTAATGGAGGTCTGAATCTTAATCATTTAGATCTCAGACATTAAGTGCGTTTGTTTTTAAAGTTTGAATCTTAATCATTAAGTTTGTTTATTTTTTTACTTCACAAGAACTTAATGGGTCTTAATAGGTCTGTATGATCAAGATCTATAACAAAGACTTAAGCCTCATTTGTTTTTGTTTTTTTTTATGATTAAGACGTCTGAATCTAAATACACATCTGAATATCAAGATGTGTATTAAGATTAAGACATCTGAATCGGAATACACATCTGAATATATTAAGATGTGTATTAAGATCTGAATACTAAATAATTAAGACTATTTGATTTTTAACATCTGAATATCTTTATTTGAAAATTAATAAACGTAAAATTCAAATAAAATACTAACTAATCTAATATTCTATCAATAAAATTTATAGTTTTTTTAAAAATATGATAGTTGTTAATGGTGATGGCTAACAGGTGAATGCCGACTAGAGGCGGTGGTTGGTGGTAGTTTTGGTTGATGATGGTGGTTCATGCTAGTAGCTAGTAGTGATTGGAGTGGTGGCGATTATGATTGAGGATGGTGGTGGTGGGTGGTGATAGTTGATAATGGCGGGTGGTGGTAGTAGTTGTGACTGAGGAAGGTAGTGAGTGGGTGGTGGTAGGTTATCATGATGGGCAGTGCCGGCTGTGGTTGTTGATGGTGATGGGGTGGCGAACTCTATCCTCGAAATAGTGTTTCCCTTAAAATTTGCCTCCACGCGGCTCAAACCTAACAAAAAATAACTTAATATCATCAATGGCGCCTATGATTGAGGATGATGGGGGGTAGTGGTGGTGGAGGTAGTGGTGGTGGGGGTGGTGGTGGTGGCATGGTGGTAGTTGATAATGGTAGGCGGTGGTGGCAGTTAATAATGAATATGTGATAGCATCTTAATGAAATTAAGTCTCTGTTATAGATCTTAATCATACAGACCTATTCAGACCCATTAAGTGGTTGTGAAGTAAAAAACAAACACACTTAATGAATAAGATCTGAAAAATTACAGACTTTAAAAACAAATGCACTTAATGTCTGAGATCTGGATAATTAAGATTCAGACTTTAAAAACGAACGCACTTAATGTCTGAGATCTGAATGATCTAGATCTATAACAAAGACTTCATGGTCTGTATGATCAAGATCTATAACAAAGACTTAATTTCTTTAAGATGCTATCATCCACACTCATTATTAATTGCCACCATCGCCTACCGTTATCAACTATTACCATGCCATCCACCACCACCGTACTCAACTACCACCACCACCTCCTCCTCCTCTTCAATCATAGCCGCCACCACTATTGACAACCACCACCTAGAATCCCACTAGCCTCGCCACCATCATTCTCAACCACAACCACAAACTCATCCACCTCAACTATCACAACTAACCATCCCATCACCATCAACAACCATAGCCGGTATTGCCCACCAATATAAACTACCACCACCTTCCGCAATCACAACCACAACCACCACCACCACCCACAATTATTAATTATTGCCACCTACCACCATTCTCAACCATAATCGACATCAGTACCAATTACCACTAGCTACTACTCAGAACCACCACCATCAATCAAGACCACCACCAACCACTGCCTCTAGTCGGCATTCACAAGCACCGCCGTTAGCCATCACCATCACTAACTACCACATTTTAAAAATATATATATATTTTATTGATAGAATATTAGATTAATTAATATTTTATTGGAATTTTATGCTTATTAGTTTTCAAATAAAGATAAATTTTATATAATTAAATGACATGAATTTAATCACATTTTAAATCCAACATTGGTGAAGCAAGCAAATAAGTGGACAGGATACGAAATACTTAATTCTACGAGTTTTCTCTTTCACAACCATTAACGTTTACTAGCTTCTTTTTCATTTAGTCACGAATCAATGCGACATATTTGTAAAGAATTAGTATTAAAACTTTGCTCTAAATGACTAAACATGAACAATTTAAGTGAATAGATATTCACAAACATGATAAAATAATAAATACAAGTTTTAATTCATTGAACTTGTCGAGAATTAATAATGCATGTGCTATACTAGTGAGCTACATTTGTTTACTTCAAATGGAAAAATCTATAGGCATAGGTGAGAGGTTAGCATCATTCTCTTAAAGGCAATATTTTTAAGGAATTTTTACGTAAATAGTTGGTCCGAATTACTGTTTATTTTTCGTAGTAGTATACATAGATCATCTAATGATTATACACGGTTATACACATATTATAAGTAAATTATATATATCCGCTTATTTTTAGTTTAAGTAATCAGATGAACGGCTTTTTCGGTTAATTCTTCCATTTGGAAATGTGATATTTTTGTGGAAACATAATTCCCATAGATGTAAAAACTTTACTTTTGTTTAGAAAAAGGCATTTCATATCACATGTTTATTTTTTTTCCTGGAAAATGACAAATAGAAAAAGATTATCCTTTCCATGTGTTTTTTTCTTTAGATTAGAAAAATTTACTATTAGTTCGAAAATAAATATAAGAGTGCGGGATCAATGGATGTGAATGAAGTTAAATCTCATTAAAACGTTTATTATTCTTACGCAAATGCAATTTTTACTATCTGCAGGTAAAAATTTAATCAATTACATGTGCAAATTTAACATGAGATTGCTCAGATAACTGGTATTAAATTGTGTAAAATATCGAGTGCATATAATGTTTTCCTATACGTATGTCTGTTAGGGGCGGATGTAGCCTTTCCGCTACGGGTTCATCTGAAGCCATAACTTTCGACACGTAATACAAATATATATATGTGAAAACCTTACTAAAATCTCAATAAATATTAGATTTGGACCCAAATTTTAACGGTGTAATTAATTATGTACAGAGTTGAACCCATTAAATTTTACCTGGATCCGCCTCTGATATTTGTCCATGAGATAATATATGACTTCCTCCCAACTTTTAGATACTTGTCATATTCTGTTAACAACCATGGAAATGATGGCCGAAGCTAACATGAAGAAAGAATCTAGAAGGAGAAGAATGAGAGAAGAAGAGAATCACTCACTTGTTCATTTTTCAAAAACTATGTTCTGTACAGTATCCTACAGTATTTAAAAACCTAACTGTTTCTAATACTAACCGACTTTTACTAACTCCTAACTGACTAACTCTAGTTAATATTACACTTGAGCTTAACTGTAGTTAGCTACCAGCTTGTCACTTAGCTGCTAGCCAACACTCCTCCTCAAGCTGATGATTTAAACAAGTTCTTCAATCCCATTTTGTTCAGTAAGTATTCATGTTGAGCTTTTACCAGACCCTTTGTGAGTAAGTCTGTTAGTTTCTTCTGTATTCACATACTCAGTGTTCAACAATCCTTGACTTAGCTTTTCCCCCACAAAATGTCAATCTATGTCAATATGTTTTGTTCTCTCATGAAATATTAGATTGGTAGCTATTTGGATTGCTGCTTTGCTATCACATATCAGAGTTACAGGAAGCTCAATCTTGACTCCTAGCTCAGTGAACAACCCTGTTAACCATGTAACCTCTACTGTACAAGATGCCATACTTCTAAACTCTACTTCTGTTGAACTTCTAGAGACAGTACTTTACTTCTTAGACTTCCAGGATATTGATGCATTGCCAAATTTTACTAAGTACCCTGTAACTGATCTCCTTATTTGTATGCATGCCCCCTAGTTTGAATCACAGTAAGCAATCAGCTTATTTGATGATTCTGCAGCCATTAGCAGTCCCAAACCTGGTGCCTCCTTTATATACCTTACCACTCTCAGTGCTGCCTCCATCTGAGAGTTCTTAGGACAGTGCATGAACTGACTGAGTACCTGAACCACAAAAGCAATGTCAGGCCTGGTCATAGTAAGATACAACAGTCTTCCAACCAATCTTTAGTAAACACCAGGATTTTTAAGAGCTTTATCTAAGTGAGCATTATTAGTATTGAAACAATTGTCATACTCTGCTGATGCTAAATTTTGATTCAACTCTAATGGTGTTCCAGCTGGCTTTGTACCACTTAGACCTTACTCAGATATTAACTCTAGTGCATATTTCCTCTGACACATGAGAATTCCTTGCTTAGACCTTGCAAACTCAATTCCTATTCCTAGATCCTTTATTTTGACCCTTTTCTTGAGATATGTTCTAGTGTCACACAACACTGTTTGGTTGTTTCCAGTGATCAAGAGATCATCTACATACACTGGTTGTTTCCAGTGATCAAGAGATCATCTACATACACCAGTATGATTACTATATCATTCCGATCCTTATTTGTGAGCAAAGAATAATCATAATGGCTTTGCTGAAATCCCATATGAAGTAGAGCTTCAGTCAACTTCATATTCCATTGTCTTGGGGCCTGTTTAAGCCCATAAAGGGACATATGGAGTTTGTAGACCCTCTTGTGAGTCTCCCCCTGTCTAGCAAACCCTTCAAGTATATGCATATAGACATCTTTAATGAGATCTCCATTAAGGAAAGCATTATGAACATCCATCTAAAAGATCAACCACTGTTTAGAGGCAGCCAATGCAATAATGGATCTGATAGTAACTATCTTAGCGACAGGAGAAAAAGATTCACCATAATCCAAACCTTCCCTTTGACTGTCCCCCTTAGCAACTAATCTAGATTTTAACCTTTCTACCTCCCCATATGCTTTATACTTAATCTGTAAACCCACCTACAACTAATAGGTGTCTTTCCAGGAGAAATATCTACAATGCTACAGGTATGATTGTCCTCTGGTGCTTCATTCTCTAACTACATAGCTTTCACCCATCTAGGATCAGTAGCGACCTCTTTGAAAGTAGTTGGTTCTGAGAGAGCTGAGTAGGTTGTGAGAGCTTGTCTAAAAGTTGGAGAGATGTGAGAGTGGTCTACATAGGGGGAGATGGGATAAGTACATTTTGAGCCTTTGGAGATGGTGACATAGTCATGCGACCAGAAAGGTGGCTTGCTTGGTCTGGAGGATCTTCTGCATTTTTCAAGAGGCTCAGCAGTGTGTGGTTGAACTGCAGACGTTTAAGTATTAGCATAATTTTGGTAATCACTCACAGCAGGAATGATAGGCTCAGAGGCAACTGTGTCTGTAGTGAAGGAAGGAACTTCTCTAGGGGACTCTGGTGATAGCTGATCTTCAACAGGCTCAGTTGAGTTCTCTACTGTAGGTGCTGAAGATGAGATAGGACTTGTGATTATAGGCTATAATTACGTATTTTAGTCATTTATTGCACTCTAATTTACTGCATTTTAATTGAGTTTGAGCTTTAATCGCTAGTGTTTTGCACTAAGTGTGTGTTTTATGCCTTGTAGAAGTGATTCCGATCTATGTAGATGTTATGGAATGAATTCAAGTATTCTGGAGATATGAAGTCTGAGCAAAATCCCAAGGATTAAGTTGGGATCGTGTTCGGGGATAAATGGATGATAGGGCAACGAAACAAAGAATAAATCAGGCATATTGCGCATTGTCTAGTAAAATACATATAACATTTCCCTCAGAACTTTGTTTGGGATCCACTGTATATTTTTGGAAAGCTAATTCAAAGGGATACAACTTTTATGTTTTAAGTTTTATCAAATTTCCAATAGAACAGGGTGAAAAGTGAGCGTCAAGTGCGCGGCCGCGCACTAAACGCACATATGGGGCAGAAAGTGTGAAAAGTGCACGGCCAAGTGTGCGGGCACACTTCCAGGTGTGCGGCCGCGCACATCCTGTTCCGGAAAAGTCCTTTTTCGCGTAGAAGAAGGTATAATCGATTGGGCCCGACCCTACTTGGTATATATACATGGAAAACGGTATTTTGAGGACCTTCTGACACACTTTAGACCTAGGGAGAGCACAGAGCCGCCGTGGAGACCGAGGATTGACCTAAGGAGGCAAGAACACGCTAGGAGTAAGGCGGAGAATTCTTCTACAAGTTTTTCACTTCCTTCTTCCTATTTCCATTATTGGTTATGAATTCTAGTATTGTAGTTATGCATACTATCATGAATAGCTAATTTGTTATCTAGGGTTTTGATGGAACCTACTGGGGAATGATTTTCCGGTTACGTTATTATAGATTTGTTGTAGCTTTTTCTCTATTTGTTTAACTACGTTTGTATTGTGGTTGGTTGAAAATCTCTCAATCAATTGTGCCTATTTAGTGTGTATTACTCGAAAGATAGTGTATATTTAGGTAGTTGTTGAACAACATCACTCCTAACGTATATGAGGGATCAATACAGAGGGTTTAAAGGTGGGAAAAGGAATAACGAAACCCTGGTGCGATCCGAGTGAGCCGTAACTTAGTGCCAGCTAGCGTAATTTGGAAGAATATGTCTAGTAAATTCTGGTAGTTACTCGGGAGAGAATTACGACACTCAGAGAGCTTATGATCGGTAGAGAAAACTTAGGCAAATTTAAAGAAAATGTAGCGGAAAGGATTCTGACAATAGGGGAAGTCATAACTCTAGACCTCCTTAACCTTGTCTCCAATCATTATCCTTGTTAATTAATAGTTTTACTGCTTTCTAGTATTTGTTAGTTAGTTAGATAAAAATAAACATTATAATATTTATAATTAGAAAATTTTTTGGATTTGTGTTTCTCAGCGATATTGAACAATTGTAGCTAAGTCGTAGTTCTCTGTGGGATTCGACTCTAAACTTGTAAACCGGATTATATTTGCAATGATACCGCTTAGTCAATTTTATAAGGCATAGTTGGGCGTGATCAAATTTTGGTGCCGTTTTCGGGGAACTAAAGGTGTAGTTGTAGGTGTACATATTGCTAGGTTTCAAGTTTGAACTTTTATTTTTATTTTTTGTATTTGATTTTTTTATTTTTGTGTTACTTGTTGATTTTAAAAAACATGGCATCTTGGAATTATGAGAGTATTGATGTTGGTAATTCTACTTTTAATCCTCCTTATGCATATTGTGAAGAAAACCACCCATGAAAAAATTATCAAAATATTCCCGAGAGCGAGTTATGTGCACCAACTCAATCTTATGTGTGGCATGTGTGTGATATGTGTGGTGGTCAAGATGGTCACTTTCATGGTTGTGCTTATATTTCTTATCTTCCCCCAACCCCTTAATTTGATGGTTCTTCTTTTTCTTGTGAAGTTAATAGGAATAAATTACCAGGGATGATGACCTTAAAGAGATCAAGGATATGTTAAAGTGCCTTGTGGAACAAAATAGTAAAAGACAACTGCAGATAGAAAGGCAAGAGGAAATTATTCACAACTTGAAAGTTCAAGTGAGTCAACTGGTTGAAGATTTTAATGCTCAACAAGCCAATATTGTGAATAGTATCCAAGAAGAGCATGAATTAGATACAGAAATTGAGGTGCTAGTGGAGGAGGTCAGAGTAGAACACCTACAATCTATCCAACCAGAATTTGAGGATGACGATGTAGTAGAAGAGATACTAGAGTCAACCAAGAACATTGATGATACATATTTAGTTGACTCTATTGTCATTATTGTTGAGGATGTAGACAGTCTCAATGTTCATGTAGTTGAGCGCATTGGTCCACACTCCAAGCATTTTTCCAGATTGTGTTTGGATGATGATATAGAAATAGAGTCATCCGAGCCACTTGAGGAGTCAAGGAATAAGGAACAATATGCCTATATTCTGGAATTCTTCTTGCTAGAAAGTCGGGATTACACATCTCATCATAAGGCCAAGAAGTGCAGAATATTACATTATTTTATTGGGCCAGTCTGATTCGTTCCACCACCCCGGGAGCATAATCATAAGCTCGAATCAAAACTTGGGGTCCAATTCATAAGTTCGAAGTGGAGGCAGAAAGTGATTCATGTCGTGCAGCAACGTTAAATCAAGCGCTTGTTGGGAGGCAACCCAGCTTTACTGCTTTCTTTTAGTTTTTTTTAATTGCATTATGTTTGTAGTATCGATGTTTGATTTTATAGGATAATGGAAAGAAAAACTAGTGGAAGGATGCAACAGCAAACCAGATGGTTGGAACTAAGTATGAGGTACCCGCACTAAGGACCAGGCCAGGGAGAAGTGTGAGTACCCCATGAGCTGCTAGTGCTTCGGCCTTTGGCCTACCAGGGAGTTTCTTATACCCTCTTATTAGACATGGTATGCATTGGGGACAATGCACAATTTTAAGTGTGGGGTGAGAAGATTGTCTTGTTGACTTTCTAAGTTATTTTAGTTGTGTTAGTTTGATTGAATAATTTTTTTTTAAATAAAAAAAATTATTGGCATGTTCCCAACGATGGATCTATGAGACAATTTTCTTGAGAGATTTAAGTCTAAAAAAAAGATAAAAAGATTTTCTTTTGTTAGGTAGTGTAGCAGTTACCCCTTGGTTTTTCTTTGTGTCGCGGTTCTTTTCCAAGTGTTTTGTTTGAACCGGGTGTAGCTTGTTTTATTTTTTTACCAATAGGAGCCATTGTGCTGTGTTTTTAATTAAAGAAAGGTCTCTTGACTTCGTTATGCCTTGAGAATAGGGAGTGCTTTAGTATGACGCTTAGGCTCAATTTTTTACTCTTGTATAAGTGCCTTAAATTGTATGTTCTTTACTTTGCTCAATTGCTTTGACTAGAGTGTCTTGACGACCCAATCTTGAGTGAGTCATGTGCCATGTACGTGTGAGGTTTGTTATATTCTATGCGTTGCATTTGATGTCTAGAACTTACCCCGTGTGTTTGCAACGCGAAATAGTAGTTTTGTTCAGTTTTGGAAGTGATATAGGTGTTTCTTTGTTGAGCCAGATATGTATATTTACCCGCCTAATTGTTATGTATCGTAGTTAACCCCTTTGAGCTTGTAATCATGTTTCTTTGGCAACCACATAACAAGCCTTATTCATTTGTTTGAATTAACCATCTATTTGAACCTTTTAACCTCGCATGAGCACTTTAATTGTTATAAACTTTGTAAAGAATAAAGTGTGGGGTGGTTGGTTTGGCTTTTGAGTGGAACTAATAAAATAAGGAGAAAGGTGCATTGTTTTGAAAAAGTAAGAGCCACTTGAATTGAAAAAGAAAGAAAAGAAAAAATAGTTGTATTGCTGTGACAAAAAAATATTCCTTGATAAGTGGTGACTCTTGATATAATTATGCTTAAAGAAGTATGGAGTTAATATATATATATATTGATGTGAAGGTGGAGTTATGGTTTGACATTAGTGTGGGGTTTTAAATGTAAAAGTGTATGTATTAAATTGCTTACGGGGGTGTAGTCACTATTATATCTAAATGTATCCTACCCGACCCGCAGCCTACATTTCAACCAATAAAAGTACTACTTGATCCTTGACTGAATGAGCTCAATTAGTATATTAGTACACTACGGGCAAGCCTATGGTGCATCTTTTGTGGCACAAGAATGTCGTTTCTTAGAGTGAGTGAATTCTGTCTATCTTGAGTTCCTAATTGTTCTTGAATTTTATTGATTGTGGAACTATTCTCTTTTGTTGTGGGAGGGCACGTGATTTATAAAGGAAAGATAATCCTTGACCTCTATGTTAGAGTAAGTGGGTGAGTTATGAATAATGCGTGGTACTTGTGAGTCAAATCTTGAGGTTAAGATGTTACGCTTTTGTGCTTAGTCTATTTTAAATGTTCTTAGTGTGATGAGTTAGGATAATTATTTTAGAAGGCCGTGTCTATATAAAGTGTAGTTTGATTGCTCGAGGACGAGCAATGGTCTAAGTGTGGGGTGTTGATGATAGGCTATAATTACGTATTTCAGTCACTTATTACACTCTAATTTAGTGCACTTTAATTGAGTTTGAGCTTTATTCGCTAGTATTTTGCTCTAAGTGAGTATTTTATGCCTTGTAGGAGTGATTCCGATCTATGTAGATGTTATGGAATGAATTCAAGCTATTCTGAAGCTTTTAAGTTTGAGTAAAAGCCCAAGTATTAAGTTGGGATCGTGTTCGGGGATCAACGGATGATAGGGCAACGAAACAAAGAATCGAGTAGGCATATTGCGCCTTGTCTAGTAAAATACACATAACTTTTCACTCAAAACTCCGTTTGGGCTCCACAATAAATTTTTGGATAGCTAATTCAAAGGGATACAGCTTTCATGTTTTATGTTATTTTAAATTCCCAACAGAACAGGATGAAACATGCGCGACCGCGCACTGACCGTGCATATGGGGCAGAAAGTGTGAAAAGTGCGCGGGCACACTTCCAGGTGCGCAGCCGCGCACGTCCTGTCCGGGAAAAGTGTCCTTTTTTGCGTAGGAGAAGGTATAATTGTTTGAGCTCGACGCTACTTGGTATATATACATGGAAAAATGGTATTTTGAAGACCTTTTGACACACTTTAGACCTAGGGAGAGCACAGAGCCGCCATGGAAACCGGGGATTCGATCTAAGGAGGCAAGAACACACTAGGAGCAAGGCGGAGAATTCTTCTACAAGTTTTTCACTTCCTTATTCCTATTTCCATTATTGGTTATGAATTCTAGTATTGTAGTTATGCATACTATTATGAATAGCTAATTTGTTATCTAGGGTTTTGATGGAACCTATTGGAGGATGATTTTCCTATTACGTTAATATGGATTTGCTGTAGCTTTTTGTCTATTTGTTTAACTACGTTTATATTGTGGTTGGTTGAAGAGCTCTCAATCGACTGTGCCTATTTAGTGTGTATTACTCGAAAGAGAGTGCATATTTAGGTAGTTGTTGAACAACATCACTCCTAACGTATATGAGGGATCAATACGGAGGGTTTAAAAGTGGGATTAGGAATAACGAAACCTTGGTGCGATTCGAGTGAGCCGTAAATTAGTGCCAGCTAGCGTAATTCGAAAGAATATGTCTATTAAATTGTGGTAGTTACTCGGGAGAGAACTACGACACTCAGAGAGCTCATGATCGGCACAGAAAGCTTAGGCAAATTTCTAGAAAACGTAACGGAAAGGATTCTGATAATAGGGAAAATCATAACTCTGGACCTCCTTAATCTTGTTTCCAGTCCTTATCCTTGTTAATTAATAGTTTTACTGCTTTCTAGTATTTGTTAGTTAATTAGATAAAAAAACATTATAATCTTTATAATTAGAAAATTTTTTGGATTTGTGTTTCTTATCGATATTGAACAACTGTAGCTAAGTCGTAGTTCTATGTGAATTCGACTCTGAACTTGTAAACCGGATTATATTTGCAACGACACCGCTTAGTCTGTTTTATAAGGCATAGTTTGGCGTGATCAATTTTTGGTGCCGTTGCCGGGGAACTAACAGTGTAGTTGTAGGTGTACATATTGCTAGGTTTCAAGTTTGAACTTTTATTTTTATTTTTTGTATTTGATTTTTTTATTTTTGTGTTACTTGTTGATTTTAAAAAATATGGTATCTTGGAATTATGAGAGTATTGATGTTGGTAATTTTACTTTTAATCCTCCTTATGCATATTGTGAAGAAAACCACCCATGGTAAGATTATCAAAATATTCCCGAGAGCGAGTTATGTGCACCAACTCAATCTTATGTGTGACATGTGTGTGATATGTGTGGTGGTCAAGATGGTCACTTTCATGGTTGTACTTATATTTCTTATCTTTCCCCAACCTCTTAATTTGATGGTTCTTCTTTTTCTTGTGAAGTTAATAGGAACAAAGAATCTAGGGATGATGAATTGAAAGAGATCCGAAAAATATGTAATGTGGCTTGTGGAACAAAATAGTAAAAGACAACTGCATATAGAAAGGCAAGAGGAAACTATTCACAACTTGAAAGTTCAAGTGAGTCAACTGGTTGAAGATTTTAATGCTCAACAAGCCAATATTTTGAATAGTATCTAAGAAGAGCGCCAATTAGATACAGAAATTGAGGTGCTAGTGGAGGAGGTCAGAGTAGAACACCAACAATCTATCCAACTAGAATTTGAGGATGCTGATGGAGTAGAAGAGATACTAGAGTCAACCAAGGACATTGATGATACATATTTAGTTGACTCTAGTGTCATTAGTGTTGAGGATGTAGACAGTCCCAATGTTCATGTAGTTGAGCGCATTGGTCCATAATCCAAGCATTTTTCCACATTGTGTTTGGATGATGATATAGAAATAGAGTCATCCGAGCCACTTGAGGAGTCAAGGAATAACGAACAAGATGCCTACATTCTGGAATTCTTCTTGCCAGAAAGTTGGGGTTACACATCTCATCTAAAGGCCAAGAAGTGCAGAATATTACATTGTTTTATTGGGCCAGTCAGATGTGTTCCACCACCCCAGGAGCATAATCATAAGCTCGAATCAAAACTTGGGGTCCAATTCATAAGTTAGAAGTGGAGGCAGAAAGTGATTCACGTCGTGCCGCGACGTTAAATCAAGCGCTTGTTGGGAGGCAACCCAGCTTTATTACTTTCTTTTTGTTTTTATTTTTTTAATTGTATTATGTTTGTAGTGTTGATGTTTGATTTTCTAAGAGCATGGAAAGAAAAGCTATTGGAAGGATGCAACAGCAAACGAGATGGTTGGAACTAAGTGTGAGGTACCCGCACGAAGGACCAGGCCAGGGAGAAGTCTGAGTACCCTATGAGCTGCTAGTGCTTCGGTCTTTGGCCTACCAGGGAGTTTCTTTTACCTTCTTATTAGTTATGGTATGCATGGGGGACAATGTACAATTTTAAGTGTGGGGTGAGGAGATTATCTGGTTGACTTTCTACGCTATTTTAGCTATGTCAGTTTGATTGAATAATTTTTTTAAAATAAATTAAAAAAATGATTTTACTGGGTGTGTAAACACATATACTTTGATGGACAATACCAAGGCTAGAAAATAAATGCTTGAACTCAGTACTGAAAAATTCACTTTCATTATCATTCCTAGAATTTTAGCAATAGTAGAGAACACATTGTTTGCTTGAGTAAGAAAATCTCTTAGAACTACAATTGCTTCTGACTTAGAGTTTAAGAGAAAAATCCAATTGAATCTGCTATAGTCATCAACTATGGTGACAAAGCACCTTTTTACCATCATGTGTAGGTACTCTATATGATCCTCAAATATCACAATGAACTAGTTCAAAAACAGACTTTGTTGTAGTATTACTCAGTTGAAAGGGCATCTTGGTTTGTTTAGAAACAGGACATACAGTGCAGGGCTGATGAGAGTTACCTGTTGTCAGCTTACTTAGTGCCTATATCTTCTTTATTATGTCTATCTACTATAGGAGCATGTCCTAATCTCTTATGTCATAAACTGCATGTGACGATCCAAAGGGGTCATTACCTGTTTTCCCTTTCATTCCGTGCTTCCGAGGCCTTGAGAACCTTATTTTTACTTGCCTCGATTTGCGTGCGCAGTCCGGGCGCATAGCCGGAAAGCTTAAATATGAATTTTGTGTAAAAATTGATGAATTTTGATATTAATATGAATAAAGTTGACTTTGGTCAACATTTTGAGTAAACGGACCCGGACCCGTGATTTGACGGTCCGGAAGGGTCCGTAGAAAAATATGAGACTCGGGCATATGCCCGGAGTCGAATTCCGAGGTCGAGGGCTCGAGAAATGAATTTTTCTGTGAAATTGTTTTTCAGAAATTAATATGGAAATTTGAAAAGGAAATTGATTAGAACGTGTTGGTATCGGGCCCGTATTTTGGTTCCGGCGCCCGGTACAGGTCTTATATGTGGTTTAAGCGCTTTCTCTGAAATTTGGTTGAAATCGGACATCATTTGACGTGTTTCGGACCTAAATATCTAAAAATGAAAGTTCATGAAGTTTGATGAAAAAGTGATGATTTTGAGTTTAATTCATTGATTTTGATGATATTTTGGCGATTTGATCGCACGGTTGAGTTCGTAGGATGTTGTTGAGTTAGTGTGTGTGATTGGTTAGGAGCCCCGAGGGCTCGGGAGTGTTTTCGGAGGTGTTCGGGATGGTTTTGAACTTAGGAAGGCATCACATTTTTCTGCAATTTTTACACAGTGAAATCCTTCATCGCGATCGCAATACCCCTTTCGCGTTCGCATAGCTTCTGAGTCCTCCTCCTTCGCGTTCGCATTTCAAGTACCGCGATCGCGTAAGCCAAACCTTGGACTCCAGTATTCTTCCTCTACGCGTTCGCATTAACAGACTCGCGTTCGCGTAGCTTTGGAAACCTCTTCTTCGTGTTCGCATCATAAATTACGCGTTCGCATAGACCAGACTTTGGACCCCAGAATTTTTCCTCTTCGCGTTCGCACTTCTCCACTCGCGAACGCGATGGTTGTCAATTTCTGCCCTTCGCGAACGCGACCCTACTGTCGCGAACGCGTAGGGTAATTTCACCCAGCGATTTTTAAGTCATAAAAACAGAACAGTGTCGGGTTTTATTCAAAAATACACAAACCCTTTTTTCTCCAAAGCTTCTAGGCGATTCTTAGGGCATTTCTTCATCAAAGCTTCTTGCGTAAGTATTGTTTAACTTGTCTCCTTCATTTTCCATCATCATTTATCAAATTCCTAAGCTCAAATCATGTAATCTAGGGTTGAAATTGGGGACAATGGGTAGAGTTAGGGCTTTTCCATTTTCTTTGATTTAGACCTCGTTTTGGGGTGGTATTTGAAAACAAATTGTATATCCGGCCTCGAGGGGGAATGGGTGATATGAATTTGGTCCGAACCTCGTGTTTTGACCAAGCGGGCCCCGGGTCGATTTTTGGAATTTTGGGAAGAAGGCTTAGAAAACTATATTTAGGCATTGGGTTTGATTTGTTTAGCTTATATTAATGTTGTAAAGTCGTTATTTCATAGATTTGATTGAGTTGGAGCCGAATTCGAGAGGGAAAGCGGTCGTTGTGGATTGATTTAGCCGTGGAAGTTGAGGTAAGTGTTTGGTCTAACTTTGGCTTGAGGGAATAGGAGTAGAGTCTTATTTGTTAGTTGCTATTTGTCGAGTACGGTGTATAGGCATGGTGACGAGTATCTATACACTGGTGTCGAGCATGACCGTGAGTCCGGAATTGCTATATTATCGAATTCTTAATTGTTGTTTACAAGGACTTGGTTGGAAATCTTTAACACGTAGCAATGATTTAATTATGTTAAGTAGAAATTGAGTAAGTTTGGTTATAGCTGGATTCTCCCTTGCCGGGATAGTTTATTGTATTATCTTGTTCCCTTGCCGGAATAGTTTATTATATTATCTTGTTCCCTTGCCGGGATAGTTTATTATATTATCTTGTTCCCTTGCCGGGATAGTTTATTATAACATTTTTCTCCCTTGCCGGGATTATTTTGTGTATTGTGTTGAAAGAAATGGTATCGTGTGGCACGCCGACCACGAGATACTATAAAATGGGAGCGAGTGGTACGCCTACCAGTGATACTATGAAATGGGAGCGAGTGGTACGCCTACCACGTGATACTATGAAATGGGAGCGAGTGGTACGCCTACCACGTGATACTATGAAATGGGAGCGAGTGGTACGCCTACCACGTGATACTATGAAATGGGAGCGAGTGGTACGCCTACCATGTGATACTATGAACTGGGAGCGAGTGGTACGCCTACCACGTGATATTATGAAATGGGAGCGAGTGGTACGCCTACCACATGATATTATGAGAAATGGGATCGAGTTGCACGCCTGCAACAAGAGGAATTGAAACAAGTGAAAGTGGTTTGTTTTCCCTTATTCTGTGTTAGAAGAAATCAGATGTAGTTTCTTTTGTTATTCCTGATATTCCGTTTTATCTGCTACCCCATAAGCATGTTCCCCTCCCAGTTTTAATTGTTTACTTTCCGCTATTATTTTGTTGTACTTGTATATATATCTGCACAGGTTTATCTGGTAGTCTGGTCTAGCCTCGTCACTACTTCGTCAGGGTTAGACCAAGCACTTACCAGCACATGGGGTCGGTTGTGCTGATGCTACACTCTGTGCATCTTTTTGGACAGATCCAGGTGTTGGAGCAGCATTTGAGTAGCAGTAGCATTCTGGGAGCGAGCTTTCAGTCCAGGGACATTCGAGGTAGCCCTGCTGACGTCCGCAGGCCCGGAGTCCCTTTCTATTTTAGTCAGTTTGTTGTCATTTGTACCGAAGCAGACAGTTCTATGTTTCATTCAAACCTTGTATTTAGTATTCTCTAGTCGTTCGTGAGTATTGTGACACCAGTCTTGGGTAGAGGATTTTGTTAAACTTCCGCATATATTTGAGACTTCCGCTTTATCATATTATGTTTTGTTTTCATTAAATGGACGATAATTGCTAAAAGAAGTAAATTGAGTTGGCTTGCCTAGCTCCTATTGGTAGGCGCCATCACGACTCCCAAGGGTAGGAAATCCGGGTCGTGACACTTCAAATACTAGAAACAGACACTCCAGAACTGGAAGTAGTACTGGAAATAGATGAAGTAGAAGTAGAGACATCATTTGCTGTGTTGGCACACTTATTTGTTGCCTGAGATGAGGTGAATATAGAAGTACTCCCACGCAGTATGTACAATCCATGCTCCTCTATAGCAATCCCCTTCACCTGACCACTGAAGAGGTCTTGAAAAATACAGAAGTTAGGGAATAAACCAACCATACACTTTAGTTCCTTAGTGAGTTTTGAAACTGAGAGTAGGTTGAACTTAAAGTCAGGAATGTAGAGAACATTAGAGATTTCCTGATTACTTAATACAGAAGTGTTTCCTATGTGTGATACTGATACAACACTTCCAGTAGGTAAGTGTACTTTGTTTTTTTCTATGTTTGGAAGTGCCCTTTGAGTGTGTAGCATATCTAAGCTTGAAGTCACATGATATGACGCCCCAGTGTTAACAATCCATTTGTCATTGACACAATGAGACATAAAATCATTCACTTTGCTCAGAATGCTTGTAGTAGTTAATTTGCTTTATGAGTCTGATCCTTTCGTGCTTCATTTGGACAACAAATGAACAATCTGTTGATATTTTTCAGGGGTAAATACAAGAGCAGGATGTGGCATTTGCTGGAAGAAAGCAGGTTGATTTGCTGGTTGTGATACACCTGAATTAGAATAATTTCCTCCTATGTCTTGTTGAGTCACATCAGAATCTACATTATTTCCCATAATGCATATGTCTGCACAGTTCACCTCTGCACCACACACTTGATTTGCATACTGTCCAGTATTAATTTCCTTCTTTTTGGATATGAAATCAGGAGGATATCCAATTAGCTTGTAATAATTTTCCTTTGTATATCCATTGTAGTGACAATACTCACACTGAACTTGACTCCTCTTTGGTTCATAATTTCCAATATTGTTTGTGTTCTTGCTGTACATAGCTGCATTCTCCAAGGCTTCTGAGACTTGATCTACTTGTGTCATATTTGTAAGATTTCTTTGACTTTATTGATCAACCAACATAGAATAGGCCTTATTTATACTAGGCAAATGAGACATCATCATGATTTGGCTCCTCGACTGAGAGTAGGACTCATTTAAACCAGTAAGAAATTGAATGAGCCTTTGATATTCAAAGTGTTGAGCATACGTCTTTGACTCAGGATAGGGACAACCAGGGCATGGCATAAGAACATCAAACTCATTCCAAAGCTCTCTAAGTTTGGAGAAATAGTCAGTTATAGTCATAACTCCTTGAGTCAAAGTGTGAACCCCCCTACATAGGTACAGAATTCCGGAACCATTCACTTTATCAAATCTCTCTTTTAAGTCTTCCCAAACTTTATAGGTACTAGATGCATATAGGACACTACTTAGCAAACCCGGCGTCACAACATTCATTATCCATGGCAAAATAATAGCATTCACTTTCTCCCACTGATCATAGAGTTCAGGCTCAAACTTAGACTTAGGAAACCTACTATCGAACAAATCCTAGTTTACTCTCACCTAGCAAGCCAATTTTCATTGTGCGACTCCACAAAGCATAGTTATCAGATTCAGTAAGTTGAAGAGAGATCAGAGAACTATCTGGTGTGTCGGTTGGCTGTAGATACAGAAGGTGATTATGATCAATGGTGGGAAAGGAGGTACTAGTCATGAAATTGCCATTAGCAAGGTCGTGGCAGTGTGAGTAGGAGTAGTGTTGTTGATTTGATCATATTCAATCGCTATTGTTGATTGGAGATTAGCTTCAGAGAACACAATTAGCAAACCCTATCTTTGATCGAAAAAATGCTCTAAGACAATTTAGCACCTCAAATTGCAGAACTGAAGCAACCTAGATGAAGAGACTCGTTCGCAAACTTGCTTAAATCCACACTGATGGCTCTGATACCATGTTAACAGGCATGAAAATGGTGGTCGAAGATAAGATGAAGGAAGAATCTAGAAGGAGAAAATGAGAGAAGAAGAGAACCAGCTCACTTCATTTCTTCAAAAACTGTATTCTGTACAGTATCCTGCAGTATTTAACAATCTAACTGCTTCTAACACTAACTGACTTTCACTAACTCCTAACTAATTAAGCCTAGTTAATATTACACTTAAGCTTAACTGTAGTTAATTATCAGCTTGTCACTAGCTGCTAGCCAACATATTCAAGGGGAAAATTTTCATTTGTTTATAACTAGGATGATCATCTTATAATGTCGATAGAAGAAAATGTCTTTATTCTAGTGATATTTTTCTATTTGTTTTTATAACAGTAATGTTTGAGCTAATTTGTGTAAATCTCAATTAGTTTCATTTGGTATTTACTACCTCTTGCATGTACATATATCGAGTAACTATCTATCTCTATCCATATCTATATCTATACCATATTAAAAGCACGAAGTTCCTTAGGAAAATATCGTTCGCCTTTTTGACCCTTTAAAAATTGATTTCACACTAGACAAAACAGTCATTTAATTATTTCCCTAAATTTTAGGACTTTAGAATCAACTAAAATTTTACTTATTATATTTTTTTCCTTATTTGAATTATGTAAAAGTCCTTATATTTGGATTTCAACCGACATGTAACAAATTAACTAAATCAAAACTACTAACATTACCATCCAAAGCTAAGTATACCTCTTTCGTTAAAAATCCTTCAAAAATTTAAAAAGTAAAAAAGAAAAAAAGGAATTTGAATTGGATATGCCGATATTAAAAAGAAGAATATATATATATATATATATATATATATATATATATATATATATATATATATATATATATATATATATATAGATGAACTAATATTTAGTATTCTGAATTCATAATTTACCAGTTTTACTTTTTTGAAAACTTTTTATCCTTTTAATTAATTAAAAAAGAATTTTATTTCCAGCTCAAAAATATGAATAGAACATACTAACAAGTAATATAAAACTGAATTTGAATTGGAATAGAAGATCTTAAACTTTCAGCTGTAGCTAAATTCAAATGTGTTAAGCCTTCATCGGAAGATAAAAATTAATTAGTACAATTAGGATACATTCTGTTTTACTATTTCTTTTTTGTTAATTCTAAGGGTCAAAGAAAAATTATTTCTATCATCTAAATATTGTTAAATTTTTATAATAAAATAAATATTAAGTATTAATTTTCTACCTTAAGATTGCCCTTTTATTAATTTTTACCTTAATTTTTTTATAAAAATCATTTTATTTCAATCTAGAAATAAATTATTTGGATTTGAATATAATAATCCAATTAAATTCTTCGTATGGTAACTAAACTTAATAATATGAACTCTCTTTTTATTTTTCGTATTTTCAATTTGAGTTCCAATAAGAATATGATGAAGTTCATATTAGGTACTTGAGCAAATATAACTCATATTTTTAAGACGATGAAGAATCTATATAGTATTGTTGCATTATATTTAACACACAAGTCAACATATTATATATTCGACTCTGAGCTATAAATGCATAACCGATACATTTAAGTTATAATAAAGCATTAGATTACTTTTGTGTGGCATAATTCTTTTTTATTAACCTTGGCTTAATAGGATCACTATTAATTATTTCCACAATTTATATTTTTTAAAATTATATCAATAACTCAATTACATGGTTTAATAATATTTGCTTAATTTTAAAAAATTTATACTCATTAATAGAGTATATGCGCAATACGTGTATCCTAAAACTAGTATTTATTAAAGACTTACGGAAGAAAAGAACTCACTAACATCTTTTATGATATTTTCCCGTAAAGTAAGTTCATCTCCCGATTACATAGGTATGGTGTTTCTTTTATGAAAATAATTTTATTATATCTTTTTCCTGCTTCTCTCGTTAAATGAAAATCCATATTCCTCATTATTCCATAAAAGAAATAGTTGAAAGACCAAGGCAATAGAAGGGAGTGAAAATTCAAAGGGATCCAGAATTTTAAGTTCTGTAAGTTCGAACATTTACAGCTTGTTTGGATGGTTGTTACCCATTGTATCATATTGTTACTTTAAATATGATGTTTGTTTTGATTGTTACTTAAATTTTATTGTATCGTAGTCGTCACATAACAACGAAACACTTTATGCAACGACCGATTTGGTGTGGTCGCATCGTTTTGTCCTTTTCTCTCAATCTCACCCTTTATTATTATTAAATAATTTTATTTTATCATTTACCCTACCTTTTTATATAGTAATTTAATCATGTATCATAATTTTTCTTTATAATATTACAAGTTTATTCTTCATATTACTGGTGCGTGATATCATGAAACGATGACAAACGACACAATCTATCCAAACATTTTATTTATCAAACGATACAGTACAATACAATACGATACGATACGATACATTATGAAACGATGCGTAACAACCATCCAAACAAGCTGTTAAAGTTCTTAGGACTGATTTATTATATTTTTAAAGTTATGAGTTCATATCTATTTTTTGTTACTCCCTCTGCCTCATATTATTCCCTTCGTCTCATATTATGTGTCGTGTTTCTCTTTTACACGCCCCTTAAGAAATATTAATTAGACTAGGGATTTGACTATTCTACCCTTATTTATGTCTAAGATATAATCTCTCTTCATTAAATATTTATTCTATTTATGTGTTATCTCCATCTTCAAGAACAATTATTATTAAGGGTAAAAGGAAAAAAATAATCAGTTTTGTCTTGAGCTTCTAAAATGACAAATAATTTGAGACAATTATTTTAGTAACCAGGATTGTTAATATGAGACAGAGGGAGTATCAGTTATGATTACTAAAAATAGTTGTCTCAAATTATTTGTCATGTTAGAAGTTCAAGACGAAATTAATTATTTTTTTTCCTTTTTTTTCGTTAGTAATAATTGTTCTTGAAGATGGAGATAATACATATAGAATGAATATTCAATGAAGAGAGATTTTATTTTAAGAGATAAATAAGGGTAAAATAGTCTAATTCCTTCCCTAATTAATATTTTTTAAGGTGCGTATAAAAGAAAAATACGATAAATAATATGAGACACAGGGAGTATAATTTTAGTGATTTTTCACACTTTAATTTGTATTGCATGACGATAATATTGGACTCAAATAAATGTGATAACATAAAGTTGCATCTTCCCCTGATCCAAGAATGCTAATTTGCTAAAACCTAATGGGAACCCATCACCTTAAATTCGGTGAAGAGCGTTAATCTTCTCCTCAACTTCAATTTATTGACCTCATAAATATCATATGAGAAGTGTCAGTAATTTTTTTTTTAAAAATAATTCTTTACTCCTCCCTATACGAAAATTGGAAATAAAAAGCAATACTAGAATAAATAGCTTCTATACAGGTCATAAAGTTCACATATTGGTAGACTAAAACTAACGTTATCTTGCCATGAAATTTTGATATTTATTAACTATGCCCTAAATGAAATCAAAGCCGAATTAATGCTATACTTATTAAGTTATTCTGGAATGATAATTCTGCGATTATAATTAAGTGGACTATAAAATAATAATAATAATAATAATAATAATTCATGATAAATATTAATTAATAATTTACAGAAAATATAATTAATTTGTAATCACAAACTTAAACTATGAAAAATCTTCTATAGACTATAAAAATCTTTTATAGAATCTGCATATATATATATATATATATATATATATATATATATATATATATAAAACTAACTTAAATCAATAAAAGGAAGCCATATGCACATGTTCAAAGAGGCAGAAGTCATTGCCAGAATCAGAAGTAAACAATTTTATTTTTTATTTTTGGAGAAAACAAACTCATTAAATGTTTCTGACTGCACATGTTATCCACGTGCAATTGTGATTGTAATGTCTAAAATTAGCACTTGGCAACAGTAGGGGCCAGGGGCAATTACCCTCTTGTCTTTCCCCGATACCCTAGTCTCATTATTACATATGCACGGATTTCTCATGGTAACTTATAAGAAAATGATTATCATTTCAATTTTTCTTATAGTCTTCGGTTTAGTTTGCGTGTACTTCAATTAATATTTTTTTCAGTACGTACAATAACAACAATACAATAATCCAATATAATTTTATAAATAGAGTCTGAGGAAGATAGTGTATATGCAGATTTCACCCCTACTCTAGGGAATAGAGAGACTATTTCCAATAGATCCTCGGCTCAAGAATCTCCACCTGTACAAGTATCCGTTAATTCTATCCATCAACAATTGGACTAATGAGAAAAAATTACCTAATTTTCTTTTACCTCCATTAGAATCTAGACTTGAAATCTCGTGATTCACTCACTCCATTAATCATTAGGCCGCGACATAATTAGTTTGTTTGACCAAACTTCTCCAAGACCAAAAATATTTTTTTTTTTGAAAAGAAATACTTTTTTTCAAAATGTAGTGTTTGGCCAAGTTTTTTGAAGAAAAAAAAAAGTACTTTTGAATATAAGCAGAAGCAATTTTAGTGAAGTAGAAAAAAGTAGTTTCTCCCAAAAGCACTTTTGAGAAAAATACATCTAGAAGTATTTTTTAAAAACTTTTCCAAACACTAATTGCTACCTAGAATTGCTTTTCAAATTAATTAGTCAAACACAAATTACTTCTCACCAAAACACTTTTGAGAAAAGAATTTTTAAAGACAAATATTTCTCAAAATAAATTAATTTTAGAACATTGGCCAAACAGGCTATACATGCACTATCATTTCATTTCATATTCTTGATTTGAAAGATGAATTCAGCTTATTCTTTTGAGATTTGGTGTTTTGGCATGTAGGCTCATGTCAGATCGATTGGGTCCAACTCTTTTGAAGTATTTCTTTACCTGCATGATAATAACTCATATTGATAAGGTACCACTTCTAAACAGTGAAGTATTGGTTCTCTGTCCTGTAACATCTATTAACATGTAGGTAAAGAAATACTAGTAGGGGCCTAGGGGAAGTCAAAACGTGTCTTAGTGGGCGTTTGGACCTAAAGAATTTGAAATTCCGAAAGTGCGAAACTTTTTTTTAGGACCCGTTTGGCCATAAAGTTTGCAAAAATAAATTTGGGTTTTATTTAGCAAACACATATTTGGCCGTTGATTTTACCTACATTTTGGCAAAATTCCATATCCCAAATCCTAATAGCTGGTTTTGGACCAAATTATCACTATTACATTTTTTAAAAATTGCCCCAAACTTTTGTATCTTATAAAAGAGTCCGCCATTTATTATTTTGTAACAATGTTGTTTCGTCTTCTCGGTCATCTGATAGTGTATCATGTAGTTCATTATAAAAATGATAATTTTGTACCAAATTTATATATGTTCAGGACTATGGTTTGCGATAAAGTAATGAATGTTATTGATAATGGTACTGTTGGTTATTTATGATAGTTTTTAGAACTTGTGGGTATAAGGCATGTTTCATGTTTTTCCACAATAAATTTGGAAAATATGTTTTGAAAACTGATGGCCAAACACATTTTCATCTTCAAACAAAACTTCACCCAAATCAGATTTTTCAAAATAATTTTGGGAATCTATGGCCAAACGCTAGCTAAAAATGGTATTTGAAAATTAGAGTTGTGTTTGGACATAAATATAATTTGGAGCTATTTTTGAATTTTTGTGAGTGATTTGAAGTGACAATTTTTAAAAATAATTTTCTGGAGCTTTTCAAATTTTCGAAATTTTTTGAAATTCAACTCAAATGAAAATTAAAATTTTTATGGCCAAACACTGATTTCGAAATAAAAGCGAAAATTTTCTGGAAAAAAAAGTGAAAATTTTGTTATGGCCAGACAGGGCCCTCTTTGTTACTGATGCTTTTGTTTAAAAAATTAAATGTTATAGGCACAGGTGGAATTAGAATTTAGTTTACGAGTTTGGTTGAATCCATTAACCTTGATTTGAACTGCATTTATTTTAAGAAATTTATTGTATATTGTTTACCCTAAAAATTGGATAACAATTAAACTTATAATGTGGTTTTAAGGATACGTGATTTCACCAAAAACCAATTGATTAACTTAAAGATAAGTGATGGAAATTGACAAGAATGTAAAACAAACCAATGCATGGACAGTGCCCTCGAGCTGATGAACCCTCGAACTTAGTAAAGTAAGAATAGTTAAAGAATAACAAGTTGATAAACCTGAGAAAGAGAGAAATATTATATTGCCTTGATGTGTATGATTGTCAGTTGATTACAAAATGATTAGGGCCCTCTTTATATAGTAGAGGAGTCCTAGTTATGGTACAATTCTAATTACAGAAGTAAATCCATGATTAGCCTAAACTATCGCCCTTGATTTGATCTGTTCCTGGAATTTTGCCGTGATCTCCGACCGATTACGTATATGTCGCCTTTCCATTATTGTGCTTCGCTCGAAGTCGATCATAATAGATCTCGATTGCAAATGGCCTCGATCTCGACGGGCACTTCGATTCTCGAACTCGATACCTTTGTTTTACCAAAAAAAGTGTTAAACCTTTTATTAAAATGAATTAGTAAGAAAATAGGGGGTGAATCCTAGTTAAATATAATAACTACTAGATACTAAGACTTAATGTATTAATGATGTAGGATCGTGTCCGATAATATTGAATGCCGATTAAGAGTGCTCAATGATTGTCAGTGAATGCAATAAAGAAAGCGAGCAATGAATGTAGATAATGGCAATAAATGTAATAAGAAGGAACTTGTCTCCCAAATGTTAGATGACTTGTATGATTCTCCTTTCTGACAACAACGTGGGGACAATATAAAATGAAGGTGGACAAGGAATCCTTGGATCTTATGAGTAAAAGATAGATGTTGAATAATGAAATCAGTGGACAAGAAAAGCTTTGTATATTCTTTGTAGTCAACCTTTACAATGTGTTCTTATCCCAAAAGTGAAGAAATTCCTTTTTGTTCTTTATCTCTTCCTATTTATAGAGGATATTCCTAAGAAACCCTAAAAATTACAACTGAGAGAATATCCAATGGAATATTCCTCCTTTATATTCTAAACTTATTCTACCGTTGCTTCCGTACGTTCTTTACTTGACCTCGGCACTGATCCTTCCTAAGACGACTCCTAGCCATTGTGTCGTGGTCGGCTTAATCCTCGACCATGTCCATTTGCAGTTATTAAGTTCAGTCCAAATTTTGACCAATACAGTTAGTCCCTTCGCTTGTTGAGGTCGTGATCTTGGACGTCCTCGATGAGCAGATTCCATCTGCAACCGTTCAGAGGAAATTTGGTCGTGATGATTCAATAGAACCGGCTGAGGTCGAACTGGCGACGTTGTCAGCAGGGCTATGGTTGGTGTGGCTAACGTAGGATGACGTCGTGGCCACGTGCGTCATCATTACACGTCTTCCAAATGCAGTGTCTGTGCTTCTGTCGCTTCGATTGTGGTGCCATGGATGGCTCTTTGCCTCGATTCTGGTGTCACCCAATCCTATAAATAGAGGAGAGGGTTTTCATTTTCGAAACTTTCAGCATTTCCCATTTTGCATGCATATTGTTCTTCTTTGATCTTCTTCTCCGATTTCCACTTCCGATTTCCTGCAGCTTCTTCAATTCCAGTCCCTAATTTCTTTCCCGGTTGATATCTTCTTTCTTCGACTTTGCTGTACACACTTAACTACGGAAATATGTCAAATTCCCCTCATATTCATGACGGAGTCTCCGATGCCACTCCTTTATCAGTGGCCATTCCTCCCGGCGATGAGGAATCCATGGTTGAGGAGGAAGAAAGCTTCCCCACTGTGGAGGAGGTAGTTCCTAAGAATCCTTTGGTCAGAAATGATTTCCCAAAGGAACTTACTCCCATGCTCAGGAGCTTTCTGAGACGGGGTTGCATCAAATAGACGACCTCCGGTCCAAATATCGTATTCCTTCTCACGTCGAAATTGTTCCGGCGGGAGGCGACATAGTACAGGTTCACCGGCCCGGATATTGCGCTTTCTACGTTTATCCATTCCTAGTTGGTTATTCTATTCCCCCCCCCCCATTAGCGGAGGAGTTTTACCGCTTTTACAACGCCTGCGCAGCGCAGCTCTCCCCTTATTTATACAAAGTTTTTCTGATGCTGGCGAAGTACGCAGAGTTGGCCGGCTGTGAGGTCAAAATCTGCCATCTGTTGCATCTATTCTCCGCCAGTTTTTATAGAGGCACATTGATACATCTGCGATATTGTGGGACCAAAAGGTTAGTGGCCGGGATGAATGATAAGGCGAATCGGCGATTCTGGCATAAATACTTCTTCATCAAGACCGAGCATCTAGTGGCGAATTCGACCGGGTTCCCTGAGCAATGGAACTATAATCTTAAGTATCTTGCCATAAGTTCATTATTTTCTCTTTTCTTCCTCTTCTTCTTTCATTTTTGACCCACTCATGGCTTCCCCATTTTTAGTTGAGAGGCGTGTACCTTCTCTCGTTTTCGATTTTAAAGATTGGGTGACTCGCGTGGTACCCCACACCGTGGGAATTCGCAACTGGGCGTCCTTCCACAGCGCTTTGGGCCAAGACTTCGTCCAGAAAGTGTTAATTCTACCTTCCAACTTATCGCCGCTCACTATCGCCTTTTGATGCGACCTTCCTTTGGTGCAAGGTCGGCAAGCTTCCAAAAAGGAGAAGGCTCCTGTGCGTGCATTTTGCCAAGCGGTGGCCTCGGCCTGGATGCAATTTGCTTTAGCTGAGTCTGCTCGAGGAGTTCAGACTCAAGTTCCGCCAATGAAGGACTCCGCCCCTCAAACTATTGTCGTGCCGGATGAGATCTCTTCTCAGCCTATCTTTCACCTTGTGGACGAGTCATCCTAAGGCGAGGAGGCATCGGCGAGGAAAAGACGAAGGGTGGAGACCGGGAAGGCCATTTGCAACACCCCGTACATTCGGACTAGGTGTGGATATGTTAAATGGGTATTAATTTGATATTTTAGACATATGAAATCCTAGAGGGATAATTATTGGTGAAAATAATTGTTTCGGAATCAAGATGGAGAGTGAGGTGCATAAGATTTGACAAAATCGACTAAGTTTACAAAAGGTCCGTCTTCCAGCAGCAGTTAGTGAAAATGTGTAAGGAATTTGGGAAAACTTAAAAGATGAAAGTTGTAGGCCTATGAAATAGGTTTCCAAAGATATATTATGGAGCCTGAACGGATCACTGTGCAAAAAGGTATGTGCGTGTTACAGAACAGTGCGCAATATGCACGCCCCGAGCGCGGTCGCGCTCATGTGGCAGTGTTACTGCCATTTTGCGCGGTCAGGAGCACGGTCAGGCCTACAGGTACGTGAGGGCGCTCGTGGGGGGGGGGGGTCATTTTAAAGACCTACTTTGTCCCCCACAGCCCCAAAACACAAAAATTTGCTCTAGAAAGGGTAGCTCTCAAAAACCTAACTCCTTAAGGGTCCCTCCACCACCCAAGGTAAGTTCTAATGGTGATTCTAAGTCAATTTCAATTTCCCAACATCTTATTAACATGGGTAATCCTTCCATATCATTAGATATTCTATTGGGACATCATTGTTGAGAGAAGAAACCCTAGAACTCGAATTCAAGAGGAGTGGACTTCAAAAAGGTAATGTCTTCACTCTCTAATTGATTATATCATTGGATTAATGATTATAGACTTTATGTTCATGATATATGAGTTGATGGTTTTGATAGAAAAGCATGAAAAATTATAGGTTTGGTGTGTTGATTGTTGATTATTGGTTAAGGGTGTTGTTTACCTTATGGGTGATAAAGAATGATGTTGATTATAACCATTTGAGACTTTAGAATTTATCTAGGAGCAAGAGAATGGGTTATTGGGTGTAGAGACACCATTAATAAGGACTATGAAGCTTTATGCCACCAAGTGTTTAAGAAAATGCCTAAGCAACCAAAACATGAGAATAATTGCTAATATGGAATCCCTTTGACTTGTATTGATATAGATTAAAGTTGAAAGGGCTGGCGAACATTGTATTACGCTCAAGAGCAGGAAGTTAAGGTATGTGAGGCTAACTCTCTATGTTTGGGAATGTTAATGGTTCTCCCTACACTACGTTTCATTTACGATGTTACTAATTGCCTCAGAAATATAGTTAAGCCTAGTTCCTTGAATAGTTGCAGAACTTCTATTCTCTAGCTTCATACTTCGTTCATAACTTTCATTCCGAATGTTGTGAGCTCAGTGCATAATCAATATAGACTTGTGTTTAATTCCCATGAGTCTCAGTAGAGATTTTCAGCATGTCATAAACAATTGAAGCATAAGTTTTCATAATTAGTTCATGAATACATGTCTCAGTCTAGCTCTATTCAGCATTCAAGTATCATGTAACTCAGTATGGCAGCGTCATGTATTTTAGTGTGATTCTAAATTCCTGATTGTTGAACCCTGTATTTGGGCCTGAGGCCGTAGTTTATATGCTTTATGCATACTTGGGCCTGAGGCCGTAGTTTATGCTTTATGCATGTTTGGGCCTGAGGCCGTAGTTTATGCTTTATGCATTTTTGGGCCTGAGGCCGCAGTTATGTATACGTCTACTTGGGCCTGAGGCCGTAGCTCGTGCACGTATATATTGGTCCCGAGGCCGTAGCTTATTCAAATAAACAGGTTGTTCATTATTCAAAAGAGGGAGTATTCATATCCTTACTTCCTTTGTTCAGTTCAGTTATCAGTTATCATTTCAGTTATCAGTTATCATTTCAGTTACCAGTTATCAGTTCAGTTATCAGTTATCAATTATCATTTCAGTTTCAGTTTCAATAGTTATCATTTCAGTTATCAATTATCAGTTCTCAGTTATCTGGTTAGTTTCAGTTTCAACATTTATAATTATTTCTTTCAGTTTCTTTACATACCAGTGCAATTCAAATGTACTGACATCCCTTTTGCCCCGGGCCTGCATCTCACGATACAGGTAATGGTTTACAGGTTGACGATTCAGAGCGCTAGGATTCTCGTACTAGCTATTTAGTGATCCCTAGTTCTTCTGGGCATAATCATTACCTTACAGTCTTTTGTATTTTCATACAGTCAGTGTTTTCAGTATTTCATGCAGTATGTTATACTATCACATGTTGATTCAGCCAACCAGTTGGTTTGCTCGGTCACATGTAGTCAGTCACCGAGTGTCGTGTTACGTCCAGGCCCAGGTTCGGGGCGTGACACCATTGTCGCTGATATTAAGCTGGAATTCATTGCTTTGGAAGCGGAATAAGTGCTTACCCCAGACGTCGAGGCCATTTCTGCGGCGGGTGCCTCCATGGAGAAGAGTCCCTCTGAGGTTGAGGGGGTTCGTGGTAGCGTAGAGCTTACACAGGCTGCTGAAGGTGGCTCATCATCGGCGGTTGGGAGAGGTAGAGCTATCCCTGTGGGGGACGATGACTCCGGCTCAGACATCGACCCTGAGGAGGTACGTACCTTCGTGGAGAGGGCTACTTGCGTGGAGATGAGGACGGAAGGTCCTAATCGGCATATAGTCATTCCCGTGGAATACGACCTCTTGGCCAACTCAGAACGGGCGATGCTGGCCTTCGCTCTCTTGTGCGCGGCTTCCGAGAATAGGACGCTACAGATGCTGAAAGATGCGGATCTGTCATTGGGTATATCTGGCATGGACTTGCGAGTTAGTTTGCTTTTCCCATGTTAGGTTAAGTTTATTTCGTATGTGTAACTTTCTTACACTAACCTCTTCTATCTCTTTTTTTTTGATGTCAGACCCTTATTTTGGAGATTGAGCGCGATCGGCGGGAGGACCGGAGGACGGCCACTTTTAAGAAGATGACATCCAAGTACAGAGAGTACCATTCCAAGCACCGAACGCTAGTCGACTTTCTCAGCCAGGATGGCCAGTGGCTCCGTGATGGGCTCAGGCAGAAAGACGAGGAGCTAAAGAAGAAGGACGAAGAGCTGAGGGAGAGGGACGAAGAACTTTTGAGGACCATCAGCAGGTGCAGCATGCTTAAGGGAGCGCTAAATGCTAAGGAGGACGAGCTCGAGGTGAGCAAGGGAGTGATGGCCAAGAATGCTGACCTTCAGGTGCAGGTGGCGTCTTAAACGGTTGAACTCGAGCAGAGGGAGTCAAGGGCCATCGACTTGAGGGATGAATTGAGTGCCAAGATCGAAGAGTTGGGTCGAGCTGAGAAAATCAAAATGGTCGTTGGGGCTGAGGCGGCGGCCCTAGATGATACCCTCCGTGTTTGCAGGTCCGAGCGGGCTAACGAGGTGGAGACATCGATGCTCAAGGTGGAAAGGTTAGAGGAGCGGATCATGGGTTTGAAGGCGAAGATGTTGGAGTTAAATGAGCAAGTCGTTGTCCTGAGGGCCGAGGAGACACAACAGCAGGCTCAGCCGTCTACATCTCATACTTCCGCCGATCCTAGTGTGTCGCGAGAGTTGTATGAAATATGGGTCCATGCCTAGGCTCAACTTGACATGTGCAAGTCTTTGAAGGATGCCGGGAAGGTTTTGAGGCGGATCTTGAGGGCGTCCGTGTCAAGGCAAGTGCAGCTCGTGAAGCTTGTGGTTACGACCCTAGTACACCCGGTGGAGATGATGATGACGGCACTGCGGATGGGCTTGCCTCTGATCCTTGGTATGATGATGAGTATGCTGATGGGGATGATGTGGCGTGAAGCTTTTGTACTTAGTTTTTTTTTGGTTTGCTATTTTTGTGAGGGCGTCCTCGAGTCCTTTGTAAAAAGTAATGTAATCCAACAATTGAAATGGAACAATTGCCTTTTTGTTGTGTATTTTTGGATTCCCGTTCTCTTTTTTCTATTTGCTATGTGGGAAAGTCCCTAATTTTTTGGCCGTTTGCATGTAATGTTTATTTTGGCGGAGTCGAACATAGACCGACTTGAGGCTGAGTATTAGTTAGCTCGAACAAGGTCGAAGTTTGATTGATTCGAACGAGGTCAAAAATCAAATAATTCGAGCGAGGTCGAATATCGAATAATTCGAACGAGTCAAATGTAAGGTAATTCGAGCGAGTCGAATATTAAATAATTCGAGTGAGGTTGAATGTCGAATAATTCGAGCGAGGTCGAATGTCGAATAATTCGAGCGAGTTGTATTTAAAGTAATCCGAGCGAGCCGAATGTAAAGTAATTCGAGTGAGGTAGAATGTCAAATAATTCGAGCGAGGTCGAATGTCAAATGTAAGATGTAGACTTATTTGGTGGAGTTGTGCAAAAATGTTGCATGCTGCTTTGTTTATTTCATTCATGGGAGAATATTACATGTTTCTGTTTGTTCCGTACATACATTTGAGAAGTTCAAGTCTACCTAGTCCCTTTATCGCTTGGCCTGGAGAAGTAGTCGATAGGAGGGGTGATGAATTATACTTGAACTTCGAGACGTCCCCTTCGTCGCCTCATTAAAAACCTCCCCGAAAAAATCCAATTGGGATAAAACTCGGGTGAGGGAAAAGTGTATGACTTGGAGGGTATCCGTTCTCAGAAGTTGAAGTATTTGAGGTGGGCGACGTTCCAATTGTTTGGTAGTAGCTTTCCCTCCATTGTTTCTAGTTGGAATGATCCTTTATTTATTGCTGCCGTTATTTTGTATGGCACGTCCGAATTGGTTCCTAGTTTACCTTCTCTTGGGTCTTTGCTCGCCTGTGTTTTGGCCTTGAGTACATAGTCCCCGACTTTGAGTGGTCTTACTTTGGCCTTTTTGTTGTAATACCGTTCTACTTGCTGTTTTTGGGCTATCTTTCTTATGTGAGCCATGTCTCTTCCCTCCTTCGCTTCGTTGAGGTCTTGCTTTCTGTTCTCGTTGCTTCTTGGTCCGCTCTCATTGGAGTATCTCAAACTTGGTTCCCCGACCTCGACTGGTATCACTGCGCCAGTCCCACGTTTCTCCTGCACTTGTTTTTGGCGTGGTGCAGTATGCCCATAACACTTCTGGTAGTAGTTCTGTCTCATAGTCCCTTGGCGTCTTCGAGTTTCTTCTTTATGGTGTTTAATATTATTTTGTTGGAGGATTCGGCTTGGCCGTTGCCTGCAGGGTGACATAGCATGGAGAGTATTCACTTGATGTGCCATTTCACGAAGAATTCGGCGGTCTTTTTCCCGGTAAACTAGGGTCCGTTATCACGGGTGATTTCTTTGGGGATGCCGAAGCGGCATATGATGTTCCTCCATACGAATGTGATAACTTCCTGCTCGCGTATTTGGGCGAATGCACTGCTTCTACCCATTTGGAAAAGTAGTTAGTTAAAACCAAAAGGAAGCGCACATTACCTCGTTCCGCGGGGAGTGGTCCCATGATGTCCATTCCCCATTTGATGAATCGCCATGGCGATGTGATCGAGCGGAGGTGCTCGCCTGCTTGGTGTATCGTAGGAGCGTATTTCTGGCACTGCTCGCACTTCTTGACAAGGTTGGCAGCTTCCTTTTCATGGTGGGCCAATAATAGCCTGCTCGTATGAGGCATCTGACGAGGGCTCGATTGCCGGTATGAGCACCGCAGTGGCCTTCGTGTACTTCCTCGAGGATGCGTCTTATTTGGTTTGGCCCTAGGCATTTCGCCAAAGGACCGCCAAACGTTCTTTTGTATAGGTCGTGGTTTATGATGTTGTATCTGGCCGCCTGCATTCGAAGCTTTTTGGCTTCTTTTTTGTCTGATGGGAGTATTCCCTCCTACAAATATGCTATATTACGGTTGCGCCAGTCCTAAGTTAAATTTATAGAGTGTACCTCAAGTTGGTCTACTGACGAGTGGAGGAAGGTAACTACGTTTTCTTTTCTAATGTTTTTGATGGCTGCTGCTAACTTGGCGAGGCCATCTGCCTCGATGTTTTGTGCTCGAGGTATCTGGTCGAGTTGACATCGCCTAATTCCAGCTGTAGTTTATGAATTTCTGCTTGGTACTTTTGTAGCCTCTGCTCTTTGATTTGGAATGTCCCTGTGACTTGGTTGAGAACGAGTTGTGAGTCGCATCAGAGGATGCCTCGTCGTGCTCCGTACTTGAGAGCTAGCTTTAGTCCTGCAATTACGGCTTCGTACTCGGCCTCATTGTTAGTCATATCGGGGCACCATATGAACTGACGGATGACCTCACCCGTTGGGACCTCGAGTACGAGTCCCAATCCAGATCCTGGCGCGTTGGAAGTGCCATCGGTTTATAGGACCCATAGGTCGGGTAACCTGGGAGAGGTACGAGAAGTTTCCTGCTCGACCTCGGGCATTATTTTGGCACTGAAATCGGCAACGAAGTCGGCGAGTACCTGCGATTTTATCGTTGTTCGCGGCTGATATGTTATATCGTGCTCGCTCAATTCTATGGCCCACTTGGCCAATCTCCCCGATAGCTCGAGTTTATGTAGGATGCTCATTAGGGGGAAGGTCGTGACCACCGATATGAGGTGACATTGAAAATAGGGTCTAAGCTTTCGTGAAGCTATAACCAATGCCAAGGCCAATTTTTCGAGATGGGGGTACCTTGTTTCGGCGTCGACCAGGGTTTTGCTAATGTAATAGATTGGAGATTGCGTACCTTTGTTTTCACGGACCAGCACTGCACTTACTACGACCTCTGATACAACCAAGTATATCAGGAGGCGCTCGTCGGGTTCTGCTTTGGCGAGTAGCGGGGGCGAGGACAAGTATGCCTTTAGTTCTGTTAAGGCCTCGATGCATTATGAATTCCACTGGAGTCCGTTGTCTTAATCAAGTTGAAGAATTTGTGGCATCTGTCAGAGGATCGTGAGATGAACCTCGACAGGGCAGCTATACGGCCGGTCAGTTTTTGTACCTGTTTCTTGCTGGTCAATACTTTGAGTATTCCCTCGATGGCTTTGAACTGGTCGGGGTTGACCTCGATGCCTCTTTGTGACACCAGAAAGCCGAGGAACTTGCCCGAGGTTACGCCGAAGGCACACTTTTCGAGGTTTAGCTTTATGTCACACCGTCTTAGTATATCGAAGGCTTCCTTCAAATGGTCGATGTGGTCTTCCTTCCTTTTTGATTTAACCTACATATCGTCTATGTAAACTTCCATTGTTTTGCCGAGTTGGTCCTTCAACATTTTGGTGACCAGCCTTTGATAAGTCGCCTCTGCGTTCTTCAACCCGAATGGCATGAGTCTGAAGCAGTACGTCCCCTGATGGGTGATGAAAGTGGTCTTTTCCTAGTCCTCCTCCTCCATGAGGATTTGGTTGTAACCTGAGTAGGCGTCCAAGAAACTTAACAACTCGTGTCCCGCCGTTGTGTCGATGAGTTGATCGATGCGAGGCAACGGAAAGGAGTCTTTTGGGCAGGCCCTGTTTAGGTCCGTGAAATCCACGCACATCCGCCACTTTCCATTTTTCTTTTTCACCATGACCACGTTGGCGACCCATTGGGGGTATTTCGACTCTCAGATAGAGCCGTTAGCGAGTAGTTTTTCCACCTCATCACTGACAGCCTCGTTGATTGCGGCATTGAATTTTTTCTTATTTATCGTACCGATGGGTAGAGTGGATCGACGTTCAACTTGTGCGTGGCGATGTCTTTCGGGATACCTGGCATATCTGCATGAGAGAAAGAAAATAGATCGGCATTGTCAATTAAAAAATTATGAAATTTACCTGGTTTTGAGAGCTTATGGCCGATGTAAGCCTTTTTGCTGTGGTCGTTGTTCTCTAGTTGGACGGGGTCGAGATCTTCTACCGTTGACCCTGTGGCCTCCACGACGTCGGGATTCTTGATGACGTCTTTTTGTTCGCCAAGTTCGGGCTCCAAATTTGGTAATTGCTATGCTCCTGAGCCTATTCCCCTTAACTGTTGGGTGTGTGTACAATCTCAGGCGATGCGGTAGCATTCTTGAGCTGTGTGTCGTTCACCTCGGATGCTGAATATTCCCCACGGAGTAGGAAACTTGATTACTTGATATAAGCTAGACGGGATGGCCCTCGTGGCGTGTATCCAGGGTCGCCCTATGATGGCGTTGTAAACCGTGTCCTGGTTCATGACATGAAACGTTGTTTCTAGGGTGACGCCGCCGGCCAGAACGGGCAGCGTTGTCTCTCCTGAGGTTCGCTCAACTGCATTGTTAAAACCTGTTAGCGTTATGTAGCGTGGTACTATCTTGTCCTCGAGTCTCATTTGTGCGAGAACTCGAGGGTGAATAATACATGCACCGCTCCCGTCATCTACCATTATTCTTATTACATCAGTATCTGAAATACGTAAAATAATGACAAGAGCATCGAAGTAAGGAAAGGTCAAACCGTGGGTATTTGACTCATTGAAGATGATACTGTCTTCGAGTTAATCATACCTTTCATGGGTGATCAACCGCTTCAGTTTATGTGTGGTGGTGAACTTCACGTGATTTATTGCTACTTCGTCGCCTCCGTCGATGATCATTTGGATGGTGCGGGCGTGGGAGGGTGGCTTTGGAGGGCCTTGGTGTTGTTGTTCTCATCCGCAGCCGAAGTTGGCTCTTCCTCGGTCGCTCATCAGCTCCCTTAGGTGTCCTTGGTGGAGCATGTTCACCACTTCTTGCCGTAGGGCTATGCAGTCTTCGGTCTTGTGACCCCGCTCCTGATGAAACTCACAAAGGGCGTTCGACTTTTTGGTACTTGGGTCGGACTTCATCCTTTATGGCCACTTCACCTTCGGGCCGAGCTTCTCTAGGGGAAACGCAAAAATTGTGAGCAGATAAGAGTGGAGGCATACCTCTTTCGTTTCGCTGAGTCCCTGTATGTGGCCTGGACGACCCTTCTATATAGCAAGGAGATGGTGGGATGGCCATTCTGAAATATGGTTGGTGTCTGTCTCGGTTGAAGCGTGGACCTGAATGGTCTTTTCGGCCGTCATTACGGCAGTCTTTCCTCGACTCCGTTTGGACTGACGTTAGCCGTTGGGTTAGACCGTTGAGGTCATCCTCGTCTGCTCTCACCTCGGCGCAATAGGCGTTGCAAATTTCATCCCAAGTGGTTGGAGGGTATTTAATGAGTGTGCTTAGCAACTTTCTGGTCGCCCTCGACCCATTCCTGTTCAACCCATTTTGGAAAGCTGCCACCGTTATCCCTTCCGATATGTTTGGCAAGCTCATTCTTACTCTGTTGGACCGGGCGAGAAAGTCCCTGAGTCCCTCGCCAGGCGATTGTCTGGCGGCGAATATATCATTCACCCTGGCCTCCGCCTTCTTAGCCCCGGCGTGGGCGGTGACGAACTTGTCGGCCATTTCCTCAAACTTTGTTATTGAACGCGCTGGTAATTGTGAGTACCATGTTAAGGCTCCCCCTGTTAGGGTTTCGCTGAACTTCTTCAGCAACACTGATGGTACCTGCTCTTTTGAGATGTCGTTGCCTTTTATTGTTATGACGTAATGAATAATGTGATGTTCGGGGTCTGTTGTGCCGTCGTATATCTTCAAATATGGTGGCATTTTGAAGGTCTTGGGTATGGCGTGTGGGGCTGCCTCCTCGCTGTATGGTTGTTCGACGAACTGGCCGATGTCCCGTTTTGGTAGCAATTTCAGGGCGCCCGGTATCTTATCAACCCTTTCTTGATGCTCCCTCATTTGGTCGCGGAGCGCTTTATTCGCGTTCTCCATTCTTCCATTTTCTTCAGAATGGCCGCAAGTGCATTGTTACCTGCATCAGCAGTGGTGTAAGTGTTACCTGTTGGGAGAGGAACGGGAGCGGGTTGCTCGTTGGTGGTTGCTGTTGTATCCGCTCGTGCGGCGCTTCTACTCGACCCTTGAACGGGTTTGTTGGGTATGTTGTTTAGAGTAATTGATAACCACGTCTCTAGTAGTTTTTTCACTCTGGTGGCGCTTCCTCAGTTGTGGACGTGGAGGCTCCCCTTTCGCGTGAAGCGGTTACACTTCCATGAGGGGGAGGTGAGTCACTCCGCCTGGGTGTAGCGCTCGGCGTCACATTCTCCTCATCTTCTCTGTTAACCTCATCGATGGTGTTCAAGAGGTTGGCAGTGACGTCCACTACTGCTTTCAGTCATTCATCTCCTTTTTCCTGTCATTGTTAGTTCGTGCAAACGAGGAAAAGATGGCTGTTGTCGTTTTTTTTATCTAGAAGAAACTAAAATTTTAACTAGAATCTTCCACAGACGGCACCAAATTGTTTTGCCAAAAAAGTGCTAAACCTTTTCTTTAAACGAATTAGTAAGAAAATAGGGGGTGAATCCTAGTTAAATCTAATAAATACTAGATATGAAGACTTAATGTATTAATGATGTAGGAACATGTTCGATAATATTGAATGCCGATTATGAGTGCTCAATGATTATCAATGAATGCAATAAAGAAAGCCAGCAATGAATGTAGATAATGACAATAAATGTAACAAGAAGGAGCTTGTCACCCAAATGTTAGATGACTTGTATGATTCTCCTTCCCGATAACAACGTGCGGACTATATAAAATGAAGGTGGACAAGGGATCCTTGGATCTTGTGAGTAAAAGATAGATGTTGAATAATAGAATCAGCGGACAAGACAAGCTTTGTATATTCTCTGTAGTCAAGCTTTACAATGTGTTCTTATCCCAAAAGTGAAGAAGATTCCATTTTTTTCTTTATATCTTCCTATTTATATAGGATATTTCTAAGAAACCCTAAAAAGTACAACTGAGAGAATATCCAATGTAATATTCCTCCTTTCTATTCTAAATTATTCTACCGTTGCTTCCGTACATTCTTTACTTGACCTCAGCACTGATCCTTCCTAAGACGACTCCTCGTCATTGTGCCGTGGTCGGCTTAATTCTCGACCACGTCCATTTGCATTTATTAAGTTCAGTCCAAATTTTGACCAATACAACCTTGTCTTCGTACTCTGGCCTGATCCATTATGGGGCTGACCCTCGATGTTATTCTCTGGTCTCGGTTTAATGGCAAAATCGAGCAAGCATAATTTTAACCGTATACAAATATCTACAATATATAAATTTGAAATTCAGTAAACAAAAGGACTAAATCTTGAATTCATAAATTTCAACCCTCTCGAGTTATAGGGTGACTTGTTTCAACATACGAAAGTAAACGCATCTAATCTTTGGTATGAAATCTTAAATTAATTGAAATAGAAGTAACATATTTACTGATTTACAAATATGATCACAACTTTTTTATAAGTAAAAATCTAAAAAGGAACTATAGTCAAAGAAAAAGGTGTTTGATTTTTCGAGTAGCATTTAAATAAATTTATTGTATGCTTATTCTAATGAAACTAAGCATGAGAAAATAAATTTCCAATTATGATGAAAGACTGAAAAAGCTAGGTGTAAACAAAAGTTGTCTATTTGTGGATATTAGATGTTAGTAAAGAATATTTATAATTATTTTAAAGTGGACAGCTAAAAATAGTACTAGTATCTCATTCTTTCACATGAGTAGCTACTAAAAAGGCTGACAAAGAGATCTAAGCTAAGACAACCTTTGACTTTCTCTACTATTTCTTTACCAAGTGAGGTGAATATTTTATGTTCTTCTCCACTTTCCAAGTCACTCAAATATAGCACTAAATCTTTGGTAAAAAATGGAGAAAATGCAACTCATTCCCTTCCAATCCTAATCTTCCTATAGAATGCAACTCATTCCCTTCCAAAGTCCTATTCTTCCTATTCACTTCCCACCACCCCACCCACCTAACCCACCCCCCCCCACACAAAAAATAAAAATAAAAAAAAGCTCCAAGTTTTAATTACTAAAAGGTTCAAAAAATACCCTTTTCAAGAAAGATGGGAAGTATTACATACATTGTTAATAACTTAATATATATTACTCCCTCCGTCTCATATTATCAGTCGTAGTTACTAAAAAAATTTTACTCTAATTATTTATCACTTTAGAAGTTCAAGATAAAATTGATTATCTTTTTTCCTTTTTTACCTTTAGTAATAATTATCTTTGAAGACTACAAACACCTAACTTTGTTTAAATGCCAATGAAGAAAGATTAAATATTAAGATATGAATAAGGGTAAAGTAATAAATATCCCATCCTAATTAATTTTTCTTACGGAATGTGTCTAAGAGAATCATGACATGTATTATAAGACGAAGTGAGTAGAAAAAAATTAAAAGGCCTAAAAGGAATGGAGAAATTTTCTAAATTGATTGGATTGAATGTGTTCAAAGTACATATAATAGGGGATAAAGATACTATTAGTTCCCTAATCCATATAGGTGTAACCAACAATTATAAGTTTGTTTTTTTAATCACATGGTGTTCGAAATTTATTGATTCGACTAACTCGAATTTATTCGGTAACTTTTTTTTTTTTTAGTATTTTCTATTAAAGAAGGGGAATATTGGAGCAACAGTAAAGTTGTCTCGTTTTCAAGCCATAGAAGCAGCTACTAAGTGTTACATTAGAGTATGTTGTCTACATCAAACACTTGAAGAGTGCGGCCCTTTTTCTGAATCTTATATAAATATGAGATATTTTGTGTACCGAATTACCTTTTTTTTTAATTGCTATTGAACGAGACTCTATTTTCAGAACGCAACCCCCCACCCCCCGGCGTTAATACAAATTCCTAGGAATTAAGAAAAAGTGCCACTAATAAATACGGCTTTGACCTTTTTAGACAGTAAATCTAGGTTTAACTCTTCTCCTAATCATAAGTACACCTTAGGCTTCTAAATTAATATAATTAATTCTAGTTCCCACTTTAATGTTAAAAAAATCTTTCTTTCCACCCAACCCACCCCCCACGCCTTGTTTTAATGCTTCTCATTCAAGTCTCCTACCCTTTTAGCACCATGTCTCTGAATTTGAGTATAGTATTTGATTAATAGAGTATTAATATTTAATTATTAGATTCTATGTATTAGTTTCAACTCTGTTTCTCTGGTTGTGTGCTCCGTAATTAAGGATTTGATGGGTAAAGGCTTCGGTCGGTTGTGAGGCCTTTCCTTGTCTCCCCTCAGTCTCTCTCTCTCTCTCTTTCTTTCTTTCTACACAGAGATTTTTTTGTTTGACTATTTGATATCCTACTGATCAGATTAATTTATAATTGCGTTATGTTAAGTATTATATTAAGATTTTTTTTGATTTTCAGGGTTCGAATCCGGAATATTTAGTTATAACAGCAACAACACATCCAGTATAGTCTCACAAGTAAGATACGAGGAGGATAGTATGCACGCAGATTTTACCTTTACCTTGTGAACGTAGAGAGATTGTTTCCGATAAATATTCGGCTTAAAAACACATAACCACAAAAGTTAGGATTCGAGATATTTAGCTAATGGTGAAATTCTATTCATTCTACTACATTTGCGTTAACGGCACAAAAATTACATAACTAAATTACTTATAAAATAATTATAAGTAATTTTTATAAGACTATAAGTTCTATGTGCTGAACATTAATTGTTAACATTGTATGGGTCGAAATCTGACCACACGAAAATCGGCACAAAAAGGAATGGCGAGGGGTCGATTAAGCCGTGGTTGTATCCATAAGGCACCATAACGACAAGCACCTCGGCCACGGCCGAGGTCGAACCATCAGAAAGCTCGTATGACGAAGTACACGCCGTGGCACTTAGGGAGGTCGACCTAAAGTGCGATTGGCAGATTAGGGTATCCTGGCTAAAGACCGTTGGGTAAAGGGGAATATCTATTATATATATACACTACGTAAGAGAATGAGAGGGAGGGGGGGGGGAGGGACTTTTCCTCCTCTCTTAACACAGAAGAACCGAAGAATCTCTCTCTAAAAAACATGAGAAGGTTTAGAACTTGGCTGTTGATCTTTGTAATCATCATTACGGAATCAATAACGACAGATCCCGTAGCAATTAATGGTGCACCTTCTTTTTCTACTTTATTTTACATTACGGAGTAGTAGCATCAAGAATGTAAGTCCGTCATACATATTTGATATCTTTTATAATCTTAAATAGTTATGAGCTTAACCATATCCTATTTTTCCTACTTAATATTCTTTGATCTAGAGTTAATTATCCTTGGCTAAGATTTATCCCCTATTTTCTTATTAATTCGTTTAAGAAAAGGTTTAACACTTTTTTGGTAAAATAATTTGGCGCCGTCTGTGGGGATTTTCTAGCCAAAGTATTAGCCTTCTATATCCAAACATGACCTTAACTCTATCTCCCATTCGGTAATGTTTCACCCAACCAAGGGTAAATCCTTGCGCGAAACCGGAGTTATGCCTGATTTATACACGAAAACTGCGCGGCGCCCCAGCAGCAGCCCTGATGCATTGTGAGCCTGAGTCATCATAATGGACTACGTCTACGCATACCAGGAGCGCCCATAATCCCATTCCCAAGTAAGCACCCAACACCACCTACATCCTGCGCATATCGCATTCCCCCTACTGTATGAGACGATGCTTGTTGTGTAATTTACTGACTAAAATATTCCTCGTCTGTATTTTATGGTATGACTTATAGTTCACCTTTGGTCGCCCGGGATTAAGACGAACTAGGACTCGGACTCAAGACCTTAGTGAAGGAGTAGATCTTTCATGACGAGGCTGAGCGCGAAGCCTAAACTAACATCAGACCGGAAACTAATACTAGAGTACAGAACAAGGCAAGACGCCCAGCGGCGTGATCCTTAGTCCATTGCCAAGAGGGAACTTCCCAGTTGCAAAGAGCGAAGCCGGCGACGGAAACGTGGCCGATCCACCAGCTAAACAGCCGACCAAGGTAACGGATGATTCCATATACTTTTAACCCGCTAATCCTGTTTAAAAAAATGGGCCGAAAAAGTGAACGGGGACATCCTCCCAAATAAGCAAACAAAGGCGAGCCAACGTACAGGCTCCAAGTTCTTCCCTACGACAAACGGCAAACCAGAAAAGCCCCGCACTCCGTATCGAACTGCGAACAACAGAAAAGCGGCTCAGAACACGCCGGAGATACTACGCCAATTCGGCCAACTAAACACTAGATAAACTGGGACTCACCCCGACACATGCATAAGCTATGTAGTAACGCGTGATATTCTCCAATAAAAGAAAGCATGTAACATCCTTACCACTCCATAAGGCCCCCGGCCATCGCCATGCTAAGTGATAATTCGACCTCGTTCGAATCAACAAATCAAATTTCGACCTCGCTCGAACTCATAACGGGTTACTATTCGACCTTGCTCGAATTTACACCATACGGCCCCCGGCCATCGCCAAGCTAAGTGATAATTTGACCTCGTTCGAATTAACAAATTAAAGTTCGACCTTGCTCGAACTCATAACAGGTTACAATTGGACCTCGCTCGAATTTACACCATACGACCCCGGCCGTCGCCAAGCGAAAATAATAATTCGATCTCATTGGCAAAAATAATAATTCGACCTCGTTCGAATCCACAAAGTAAAACTCGACCTCGTTTGAGTTACCAAGTACCGCGCAATCTCGCTCGAACCCATTACAGGTCACTATTCGACCTCGTCCGAATTTTTACCCATGTGGCCACCGGCCATCACTAAGCGCGAGTCAAGACCGACCTTATTCGAATTGGCAAGTTAAGCTCGGCTCCTTTCGATTTAACAAAGTATGGTTCAACCTCGCTTAAAGTAATGTTATGAAGTTCGACTTCGCTCGAACCGACAAGCTAAAATTGGAATTCTCAATTGAAAAGCCTGGGACTCATCACGAGAAAATCCAAAGACCTTTTTCTAAAAAAAAAGAGCCAGGAACAGACAGCCAGAGACAAAACAACAATCTTATTCAGAGAATGTACATGCGCGACAACGCCTTACAAAGGGCCGAAACAGGCTCCCAAAAGAAAAAAGAACGTTCAAAACAAACGACAAGCTACACCAAAGAGAAGAACAATAAAAAAAACTAAGTACGAACGATACAAAACTTCACTTGGCCTCATCTCCACCATCGCCTCCCTCACTGTCATCATCAGAAGAGAGCCCATCTTCGATCTCGACATTCCCACCGACCTCCGGTGATGAGGGGTCATAACCGCAGGCAAAACAAGCCAAAGCGCGCTTTCGCACGAGCAACTTCGAAAACGGCCTCAGGAACACTCCCCTTCGCCCACAAGTCCTTGTATATATCTCGTTGGGCCTCAGCATGGACCCACATCTCGTACAAAGGGCGAGGAACAGCAATATAGGTAGATTCTTGAGGGGGAGCCTGAGCCGACAGTTGCGCCTTCTGATTAGGTCGCAGCAGACTCAACCTTAGGAAGAGTGGGCGCTAATACTTTTACCCAATAGTGGTATCGGGGTCAATTTCCACAGGGAGCTAGGAAGGGAGTTGGATATTTGTTTAGCCTAGAAATGCGAGTTTGCTTCTAATTGATCTTCTATCATTTTTGGGTTTTTTCTTTGTGATTATCAACTACAATTTAACAACTACTAATTATAACTAGATTATGCTAAGATATCAAGTCTCGGTTGTATGCAAGATAGAGAACGGCACTAGGGTCGTGGCATTTACCTAGGTGGTCAACTAACGAGTAGAGATTACTAATACGAGAATGATGATTATGGGGCTTATGATATAACCGTTGCACGATAGCACTCACTCTCACACCTCTCGGTAGAGAGAATGATTTTGCCCAATTGACTCTCTCGAGACCAATTGAGTAGGCTGACAAACCAAGCAACTTAGGGTTCAAGTTGGGTAATTGCTCTCTCGAGTTTTTACCCGTTAATTGGGACTACTATTCTCATAGGTCCATCCCAATTCCTTGTTGGTTCAATTTTGGAGTCTTAGACACTCTTTCTCAAGAAGGGTCAAAACTCACAAAGCTATACTTAGTGTTTGCAACCACCAAATCCAAGTGAAAACATAAAAATAACCCAAATATCAAACACCCAACATCATTCAAGCATTAAACAATCATACCCATTAATTATCCACACTAGGGTTGAGCCACAACCCTAGCTTATGGGTTTAGCTAGCCATAATAACAACAGAAATTGAAGGAGAAATAGATAAAATGAACATATTAATTAGCTAGAAGGAAAATCTACAATAATCCACGTTAAACAAGATGAAAAATGCCTAAAATAGGCGAACACTTTTGTCTCACGAGTGCAGCAACTGTTCTGTATCTAATCCGTACCCTAAAAAACTGGCAAATATTCTATTTATACTAAGTTAAGAAAAACCGGTACAAAAATAACCCCTGCGGGGTCTGTG
>NW_017671587.1:262940-264804 GCF_001879085.1 Nicotiana attenuata
CACACCACACACCAGAGAGAGATTCAAAGAAAACAAAGTGAAAAAGGTTGTGCAAAAAGTAGAAAAAAGAAAGAAGGGTTTTAAAGTGCAAAAGAAAGAGTGGCATGTGTCTCTCTAAATCCTACTTCACCCCAAATGAATAGAAGTGAAACATACTCAAATGAGTCAAAAAGCTAATGCCATGAAGAATCAAAGAAGATGCTAAGGGAAGATTGACCTAAATGAACAAAACTTATCCTAAACCTTCAACCCAAAAGCCTTCACAAAGACTCGCTCGAAAAGCCGCTAACTATGCATCTTGAGTTGAGGAAACCTACATTAGTGGATACTTACATGAGGGGCAAGCATATGGTACCTAAAGCTGGACTATGACTTATTTGTGAGAGAAATGAGTGAACAAAAAAATCCATCAACTCGGGTTGTGTGTCAATGACTCTACAAGGTGAGGTTCGCTTAGGGCAAGTTGAGGAGTGTGAGGTTTTGGGTCTTCAAAGACAAGTATTTGAGAGATAAGCGCCTTGAATGAAATCGAGTCAACCCTTGATGCTCTCGTGTCACATTTTTGAACCATAGTTCTTAAAGATTAAAAATGTGTTAATGATGCATACGTATTGAGGGCCAATTGTGTCCCAATGATGGCGTAATGAGCGCTTCTTAGGATTAAGTTGGAATTACTTGATGTTTACCTTTGAGAGGGGTGGGTCTGTTTTTAATTACTTGCTTGAGGAAAAGCAAGTTTAAGTTTGGGGGAGTTGATAACTGTGATTTGACACGTTTATCCCATACTTGCCTATTGCTTTATGTAATGTTTGCATACAAATATACGCGCAGAAATGCTTATAAGTTGCGCTTGATCGCACGGTTGAGAAACAAGGCGACGAAAGGCAAAAATCGCTCGAAACGGAGTTGAAACCTCTGCCGTTGTTAAAAAATTAGGAAAGCAGGGATTATCCAGAACTTGGTGCGGACCGCAACCATCATGTCATGCGGCCGCACCACTGAAGTTCAGAGAGTGGCATCCTCAGTTCCCAATAATGCAGGACCGGCGTACAAAGTTTCATGCGGTCCGCGCCACAAGAAGTTCAGAGGGACCATCACAAGCACTCTGCGCCGCACTACAAGCTCACGCGGTCGCGCCAGTCATCATGGCGGCCGCACTTCATCATTGTGCGGTCCGCAGTCAACATCTTCAGAAAGCAAGTCTCAGAAAGTAAAGCAACCCAGTGCGGCAGCGTGCTCATCGTGCGGACCGGACCATAGTTCTCGGAATTTGTGGAAAGCCACTTGACTGACAAAGCGGTCTTCCCACACTTCCGTTTTTCTTGTTCGTTCCACACCACCAACCTCAGGAACCCCACTAACTGGAAGCTCCTTAGCACTGCCTGCACTATCCCCAGATTCTGAAGCTGTGGGGGGAAGTGGAGTACTTGCCGTTGTCCGCAGCTGAGCCATCAGACGACTCAGATTGTATAGCTTGTGGATTTTGGGCTAGAACTGAGGGGACTTGCCCCGAATCAGCTGATAGTTCCTGAGAGGGAAGGTACTCACTCCCCGATTGCTCCTCGTCTGACACTATTTGCTTTCTCGTTTTTAGTTTTGGTTGGGGGAGTGAGTTTCTTTGGCTTAGTTTTCCCTACCCGGGAGGGTTCTCCTCGACCGGGTTGTTTGGCACCACGTCCTCTCTGTCTCACCATTGTCTGCACACAAATGATTCTAACATGGTTAGTATAGGCAAGTGCAGTGTATTATCATTATCATAACAAGACATGACACTAAGAAGCAATATGGCAGTTAGTGAAGTTGAATGGATTCATGCAGACCACGCTAAGAGGGCGTGCGGCCGCACAGGTCTAACTTAGGAAGA
>NW_017671587.1:265493-267747 GCF_001879085.1 Nicotiana attenuata
GAGGGATCTCAACTGTGGAAGGGGTTGACTGTGTCTGAACTACAGTGGCCAAGTTTGACAACTTGGATGTCGCAGATGATATCCAGTTGTTCAAACTGGCTAGAGACTAAGCAAGCTGGTGGGCTGTGAACCTGTGGTTCTTCGATGAAGGGACATCCTGGTCTGCTGCAGTAGATGGACCAGCACTAGAAGAAGGACCCTGAGGCAATGTCTCACTGGTAGCTGGGATAGTGGAAGGCTCAATGGACTGCTGAATAACCGCTGGCTCCTCAGACTGGCCAGGTGCGGTGGAAGTGGATACCTGAGGCTTTTCGGACCTCTTTGGGTTGTCGGGACCCAACTGACTGTACCATGAGTAGGGAGCCACTGGATCTACCTGAACATCAAATTTCTTCTTCTTTACCTTCAACTCTCTAAAGTACAGGGAAAGAGTGTTTGGGAAGGGGTAGTTTGTGTTTGTCTCCTGCCCTGCCGTAGAAATCACTCTTGACATGATGTTGCCCACATTCAGAGGAAAACCAGCCATAATGGAAGCTACTAACACTGCACGAGGAATAGGAACTGTGTGATCATGAGTTGAAGGATCAAGCCTACTACACACGAAGGTCAACCACCCCTTTGCTTCAAAACTGAACGTGTTTCTCAGAATTTTCTCTCCTGCCTTCAACCAAACTGGGACAGTGCCCGGAGCTGCCAAGTGCTGGGCCAACCACGGGCGAACCTCTTCTTTCATTGCTAGCTTTTCCAAGTATTGGGTTTTGTCTTCTTCATTGAACCCCGAAAATTCATTCAGAGACTTCCCATCAAACATCACCACCTTGTCCCTCACTTTTGTCGCCTTTGAATCTCTCACCACATGATAGACATTACAGTAAAACTCTTTCACCATATGTTCATTTGCAACTATGCAACGTTCCTTGAAGAACCCCCAACCCTCTCTAGTTCAGAATTGTGCTTGCACATGTGGGTTTAGAGGAAGAAGATCAGAATCAATAAATTGCCTCTCCGGAATCAACTTTCTTTTGGGCCACCACTCTCGAAATCTGTGGAAGGCATTTTCACTGACAAATCTATCAGCCCATGCTTCCGGTTTTCTTGTTCTCTCAATACCACCAACTTGAGGTTCACCCCCCTCGCCGTATCCTGCACTCTCCCCAGACAATGAAGCTGTGGGGGAGGTGGAGTATTGTGCCTCACTTCTATCCTCGGACTCATCAGACGAGTCCAAAACTACATTCACCGGCTTCTTGAGGCTTTTATCAGTTGGTCCCTTGGAGGTAGGTGAAGCTGAGGGAGAGTCATGCAATTGAAGCGAAAGGGACATGTGAGTTGGAGCAGATTCAGAAGTAATACTCCGGGATGGGGCGTACTCACTCCCTGAAGAATGGGAGGCAGCTCTATCAGCTTCCCGTATTATCTTGCGGGTCTTTTTGATATTCTCCCGAGTCTGGGGAGTGAGTTTAACAACCCGCTTTCCTTTTCCCCCTCGGGAGGAGCCACCCCTCCCAGGTTGTTTGTTCTTTTCCCCCTCGCTGCTTTACCATGATCTGCAAAGGAAAGTCTAACATTGTTAGTTGAGGCATATGCAGTGAATTGTATGGTACATTTGAAAGCATGGGTGAACAACAGGAATGCAGAATAGAAGAGGCGCGGACCGCGCAAAAGAGTCACGCGGATGCGCTGGACTGGCGCGGACCGCGTAAAACTGGAGCGCGGACCGCAGTCAAGATGCTCCAGAGACACCACTCTCTGAATCTCACTGACGCAGTCCGCACTGTTTTGGTGTGCGACCGCGCTAGACTGGCGCGGACCACGTAGAAATGATGCGCGGCCGCGTAGGGCAAAAATTGAACTGAGGACAGGGATTTTCATGTAAGTCCAATTTATTTGCTCAGATTATGGGTCCTAGTTGTCCCTACTCAGTTACTAATCAAGAAATCATACCCGTTGTTTCACAAAAATACACTAAATCTACCCTAACAGGTAAAACTAAGAGAGAAAGAAGAAAATAAGAAGTTATACTAACAAGAAGCAAAATAAAATAAACTAAACTAAACTATGAATGAGATTAGTGAGGAATGTTACCAGGGGTTGTGAGAATTTTAACTACTTGAAGCACTTTGTTGTTTTGGTGCACAGTGAAAAATTGAGAGCTCGGGTAGAAAATTGGCGAAAAGGTTAAAATGAAGCCTAGGGTCTCTATTTATAGAAAACAATCTGGGCCCCACTACTTACCCACCAGCGCGGCCGCGGA
>NW_017671587.1:271936-274476 GCF_001879085.1 Nicotiana attenuata
GAAGTCTCAAGATATAGGCACTTCGAAATCCACTTCGCAATCCAATATGACAAAGTCGGCCGGCAATATGAATTTGTCCACCCGGACAAGCACATCATCGATTATACCTAGAGGCCTCTTCATCGACCGGTCGCCATTTGAAGTCTCATGGAGGTTGGCCTAGGTTGCCCAATTCCCAAAGTCTTGAAGACTGAGTACGACATCAGATTAATGCTAGCCCCCAAGTCACATAGGGCCTTAGCAAAGTCCGCACTTCCGAGAGTGCAAGGAATAGTGAAAGCTCCAGGGTCCTCAAGTTTCGGGGCCATAGAATGCACAATCACACTAACTTGGTGCGTCATCTTTATTGTTTCACACTCCATAGAACGCTTCTTGGTAACTAAATCCTTCATAAATTTTGCATACCCAGGCATTTGTTCAAGTGCCTCCACTAAAGGGACATTGATTGTAAGGGTCTTCATCATGTCTATGAATTTCTTGAACTGATTATCGCTCTTTTGCTTTGCTAACCGCTGAGGATATGGTGGAGGTGGTCTAGGCAAGGGTGCCTTTACCTTGGGCACCGCCGGCTCGGGTATATCAATGATGTGTTCCCTAGACGGGTTCACGGTCTCTTGAGTCTCTACCCCGGCCTCATCATCAATATCAATCCGCACATCATTTGTCACTGTTGGTTCAACCACATAGTCAACATTCAAAGGTGCTTCATCATCATGCAACTCAACTTCATCATTCACAACTTGATTCTCAACCGAGGCATGCACATCACCGCCTCTTCCACTCCTAGTTGTAACCGCCATCACATGATTGTTACCCCCCTTCGGGTTCACTACCGTATCACTTGGTAGCGCACCTTTTGGACGGGTATTTAGAGCTTGAGAGATTTGTCCTATTTGCACCTCTAGGTTCCGGATAGATGTGTTATGTGAAGCCAATTGTGCATCGGAATCTTGGTTCTTTTTCATCATCTGCTTGAACATCATTTCTATCCGTCCCATATCACTTCTAGAAGAACTAGGCCCTTGTGACTGAAAGGGGGGGGGGGATTGTTTGGTTGTTGGAACATGGGGGGCCTTTGAAAGCCTTGCCCCCTACCACCATTATTCTACCCTCCTTGATTGCCATTGTTGTTGTTCCAATTGTTGTTGTTCCCATTCCAATTGCCTTGGTTATTGCCTTGATTACCCCAATTGTTGTTTTGATTGCCATTGTTCCAATTGTTGCCACCCTGTTGTTGATTGTTGTTGTTCCAATTGCCGCCTCCTTGTTGATTGCCCCAATTGCCTTGAGGACGCCATTGTTGATTTCCTTGATTTCCTCTATTTCCTTGGTAGTTATTGACATATTGGCACTCCTCACTTTGATCATCAAAACACTCATTCGAATATCCACCACCATCGTTGTTGTTGTCAAATTGGTCACCGCTACCTTGAGGTTGTTGCTGCCCTCTTTTTCTCCTTTTTAGCATAGAAACATTCTCCATTGCGTTGACTTGGCGCGGGTTTTGTACTTTTTGCAATTGTGCCTTCGCCAACTGATTCATTGTTGTTGTAAGTTCGGCTATAGCTTGGCCGTGATCACTCAACTCCTTATGCAAATGGATGATCGTGGGGTCACCTTGGGGTACATTCACTCGGCTTTGCCATGCCGACGAGGTGTCCGCCATTTCATCAAGTACATCACATGCCTCTTGGTAAGAAAGTTTCATAAAGTTCCCACCGGCCAATTGGTTCACAATGCATTGATTTGTGGTGTTGATGCCCCTATAGAAAGTCTGTTGGATCATCGCCTCAGTCATGTCGTTGTTAGGGCATTCCTTCACCATTGTTCTATATCGCTCCCAGATCTCATGCAATGGTTCCGTTGGCATTTGCTTAAAGGCTAGAATCTCATCCCGAAGAGCCGCCATATGACTTGGAGAAAAGAACTTGGCAATAAATTTGTCCGCCAATTCATCCCATGTGGTGATAGAATGATTTGGTAACCTTCTAACCAGTCCAACGCTTTGCCCCGAAGAGAAAACGGGAAAAGCCTCAATCTCAACGCATCCTCTGACACGTTTGTTTGTTTGCTGCCCCAGCAAGTATCTACGAACCCCTTCAAGTGCTTGTATGCATTTTGGTCGGAGGCGCCCGTAAAATATCCCCTTTGCTCGAGCAAAGTCAACATGACATTTGTGATTTGAAAGTTCCCCGCCCGGATTCGGGGAGGAATGATGGCACTTGCGTACCCTTGATTAGGAAGAACTCTAAGGACCGCTCTTGGCGGTGGCGGAGGAGGGTCTGAAATAGGATTGTTGTCATGTACATTAGCATTGGCATTTCGACCTCGTCGTGGTACTTGAGGTACCGGAAGCTCATCTTGCTCAACACCTTCAACCTCCTCCCCCGCCAAGGCATTGCCAAGAGGGTCATTTCCGTTTAGAGCCATATGTACCTGATGGATCAACACAAACAAAAATTAGTAAAACAAAGAAGGAAAAGAGAAAGCAAAAACACAAAAACTGACTACACAAAATGTCAACACCATAAGCTCCCCGG
>NW_017671588.1:0-1918 GCF_001879085.1 Nicotiana attenuata
CAAACAAAGAAAATTTCTGCCCCAGTTTGCACTAGGAAGATTTGGGAGTTGTTAGCAAAATATAGATCACCTAAGCTATTGATGCAATGATAAGAGTAAAACAAAAGACTTAATTGGAATGCACGATCCTGTGAGTAAAACCAAGGACATTTGACTAGCAAATTCATCAGACGAGGCCTTCTATCTTAGGAAAAAATTCATCAGACTAAGATGTGATCCTAGGAGAAAATTCATCAGACTAGGTTCATTTTGCTATCTTAGGAGAAAGGTTCATCAGACTAAGATGTTGACTCTAGGAGAAGATTCATCAGACTAGGTCCACTTTGTTATCTTAGGAGAAAATTCGTCAGACTAAGATTTAGATCCTAGGAGAAAATTCATCAGACTAGGTCCACTTTTGTATTCTTAGGAGAAAGGTTCATCAGACTAAGATTTTGACTCTAGGAGAAGATTCATCAGACTAGGGCTCTTGTTATCTTAGGAGAAAGATTCATCAGACTAAGATTTTGACTCTATAAAACTCCATCAAACTAGGCCTTTTATCCTAGGAGGAAACATTGTGAGAAGTAATGGCAAAGGTCAATGATTTGAGAAACTTCCCTGTTTGTAGGTTCTCCTCTTGTTCCATTTCTTTTTTTTTCCTTTCTTGTTCCCTTACTGTTGAACCATCTTTCTTGCTCTGCTTTGTTCCTGTTTCCAAACAATGAAAACTTGTGAGTTTAAAATGTGGTGGTTGGTTTGTGGCCTTGAACTTCGGAAGTGGCCCATCATCCTCCATTTGTTGCATTGCATGAACGGTCATCTCCCCAATCCTCACGTCTCATGGGAACCCCAAAGCACGTCTATTGCCCCCCCACTCCGTGTATATGATATTCTTTCTTGACTTAACCATTGACCTTGGCCCCAGTGTCTATTGCTCCTTCACTTGTCATGATAACTAATTTCCATTCGAAGACCCTGCTTGTTCCTGGACTAACCACTTCCTTTGTAGACCTTAAATCAGAAAATACCTCTTCTTGTTCAGACCCAGCACCCTCTACTTGTTGCATTGCTCCTGAACTGATATTTGCCAACCTTTGTGTCTCACATGAACCCCAAAGCACGACACTTGTCACCCCTTCATTGCGTATGCTGTTCTTTCTTTCCTTAAACCACTGGTCCTGTCCTTAAGGTCTACGGCTCCCTCATTTGCATTGATAACTTTGACTTCTGCTTGGAAAGTCTTGCTCATTACTGGTTTAACACCCTTTTATCAATCTTATCACAAGAAATACCTTTGAGCTGTTCACCCAACCCTTCATCTGTTGCATTGTTCATGAATTAACATATACCAAGCCTTTGTGTTTCACATGAACTTCCAAAGCATATTGATTGTTACCAACTCATCGCGCATGTTGTTCTTTCCTGATTTAAATCACTGGCCTTAGCCTCGAGGTCTATTATTCCTTCACTCGCCCTGATAACTTTGATTTCCACTTGAAGACCCTGCTTGTCACTGTTCAACCACCTTTTGTCAATCTTACCACAGAAAAGATCTCTGAGCTGTTCACCCAACCCTTCATCTGTTGCATTGTTCATGAATTAACATATACCGAGCCTTTGTGTAATTGATGCTAAACTTTGTGTTATACCAACCCTTCATCTGTTGCATTGTTTCTAAATCAGACCCTTGTATTTCGCACGAGTCTCAAAGCATGTTGATTGTGGCCAACTCAGTGTGCCGCGGTTTTCTCCTTGCTTGACGCCTTTATGTGCACACCAGGTGCCGTGTTGTTTAATTGGAAAGCTTGGTGGCAGATTTTGATATCATTTCTCACTTGTTTTGAACAACCGACCTAGGACGAAGGAGTAAAACAAAGTGGGAGGATTGGAGTAAAGGGTAATGGAGAGAGACGATTCCTAACAAGAAACCTACAGA
>NW_017671588.1:3828-7753 GCF_001879085.1 Nicotiana attenuata
ATTTCTCTACTTTGTGCCCCAAGGCACCTGAGCAGTATGCGCACTGTTGAGAAGGATTGAACTTCTTTGGAGGAGGGTTCGGCACTTTTGCCTGAATCGGCTTCAACATGTCCAGTGTCCTTAACCGCTGAAACAGACTGGCGTATGATTCTCCCAACGGAGTGAAGTCTTTCTTCTTTCGTAACCTCTCATTCTTAAATGCCGGATTGGGCCGGAAACCTGAGCCGGGGTGTTTTTGGGAAGCTCGCGGGGGTAGATGGGCATTTTGAGGAGCTAAGTACTGAGAGTGTGATGTGCGACTTTGGGATTTCTGTGGAGAGAAGTAGCATCGAAGACGGTCATCTAATGCACAAGGATAACCACAGGGACGATGTTGAGGCCAGAAGTGTTGATCAGGAAAACTTATCGGATCGTCCTTTCTGTTCCTCTTTCTTCCAACCAAGCTTACTGGTACGTTCTGACTGGCTTCCGAACGACTCACGATTTTGCCTGACTTGATTCCTTCTTCCACTAGTTCCCCCATTTTTAACACATCATTGAAAGGCTTACCCAAGGCCGAGATCAAATGACTGTAGTAGGTGGGTCCCTGGGCCTATAGAAAAAGCTTAACCATTTCTTCTTCGTTGATCGGGGGACTGACTCGAGCAACCTGCTCCCTCCATCTGAGCCCAAATTCATTAAAGCCTTTCCTCTGGCCTCTTTTCCATCTTAGATAGCAAGGTGCGGTCTGGGGTAACACTTGATTTGCGTTGAAAGTATCGGACAAAGTCTTGAGCCATGTTGCCCAATGTAAGCCATGCATTGATATTTTGACGACCATGCCAATCCAAAGCTGCCCCAGTTAGGCTTTTACTGAAATATGCCATCATCACGTCATCTTTCTCTCCAACAATCCTCATTTCATTGCGATAGGTCCTCAGGTGGGCTACCGGATCTCCACGCCCATCGTACAAGTTAAAGTTTGGTACTTTGAATCCTGCGGGCAGGCGGGTGTCATTTGGCACAATCGGTCCTTTGCAAGTCATGCTACCCTGGCCTTCCACTCTTCGCTTGTCCCTTAAGGATAGCTCTGTGCTTGTCAATTTCCTGGGTACCTCTTCTCGCCCCGTTCTTCCCGTAACCCTTTCATTTATACCATGAATCTTCTCGTCCTGGGAGCTCTTTTTGTATGGATCAAGGACCTTCTGGGCAACCTCTGAAGGGTGAAATCGGGCATTACGTGCGTTGAGTGGATGTTCATTGTCTGGGGTAACGGATATGACAGGAGGGCAATATTGGGGAAAAGTGATTGAAGGATGAGCGATGGAGCTACTAGGGTAGTTGGGGCGAGCGTGATAAGCGGATGTATCTAGAGAATATGGAGGATCATCCGGCATTGTGTTGGGAGTTTGGGTAGCGTCCGGGAAAATTGGTGGTGGCGGGGGTGGGGCCTTTCCAGTCATCCAGGCTTGATACATGTTTGTCATGTGTTGTCTCAGCATCCGCACCTCTTCAACAAACCCATTATCCCGTTCAACCAACTGTTGTCGAACATCGGTATCAAGCAACTCAGTTCTGTTGTTCTCTGCCATTGCCTTTCGCCTCTGTGTTCCAGGGAAAAGTTACTTTTAAAAACCACAAACCAACCACCTGTCTGAAATGATATGGCAAAATGAAACCATCACGTTAGCGTTAGGGCATTTAACACATTGGTAACAACTTTTGATCTGGCGCATGCGTCATCCAGGCTTTTCCTTATTTCCAATTGCAAACTTTTCTTCCTTTGTTTTTCCTTCCTTTTCCCCTTTTTTTTTATTCCTGCCTTTGTCCTCTCTCGTTCCTATTTCCTTCTTTTCTTGAGTTTTGTTTTTCCGCTTTTTTCTTTTTGCCTTTTCTGGTTTTTCCTCTCTTTTCTCATTTTTTTTCCTTTTCTTTTGGTTCTCTTTCATTTGGGTTTTCCCCTGTTTGTATCATTCTTTTCTGGTTTTCCCTTTTATTATTTGGAGACGGTCGAATCCTATGGAGACTGCCTACGTATCACGACCCCGCATGAATCAGACCAAGCATAGTTCGTGAATAATAAATGTAAAGTAGGAGCATGATGTTTTGCAATTTCAATTTTATTGACAGCAAATTTGCCTATTACAAAGACTCAAAACAACTAACAGACTCTAAGAACTACAAACTCCATCATCCCTATTCTGACTGTCTTTTTAAAAAAGGAGATACAGACTCTGATAAAAAGAAGTACAAACCCAAATGACCTAACTCCCAAAAAAGGAAATACAGACTCGGACGACAAACCTTTTTGTTTTCTTTTTTTTTTCAAAGACAATTACGAATACATTAAAGCTCCTGGTGCCCGGGGGACATCATTCGGTCTCGCCGCGGGCCTATATGCAAGTTCCCCTTGAAGTCTGTCTAGGTCGTTTATTATCTGCTTCACAAATGTCATCACTGATGCCAGGAAGGTGGTACGGGTCATGTTCTCGCACATTTGACATTTCCTAGTAATGGCATGAGCAACGGTTAAGATTCTTTCTCGGATTCTTCCTTTCTCTTGAAGCAACCGCCCTATCTGTTAGGCCCTGGCCTCCAAAGTTCGCTCATCCGCTTGGCTTTGTTCCCGGAGTTGTTGCAAGTCCCTTTGTAACTGTGCCAATGCCATGTAACAATGTTCTCTTTCGACTTTGAACTCTTTTGCCTGCTTGATCATACGGTTTTCTGTGGCAATAACCTTTTTCTTTAATCCCGTGACCTCATTGTCATATTCTTCTTTTAACTGTTTAACCATGCGGGCCCGTTCTTCTGCGTTTTTAGCCAATTGTTTTCGTACCCCAGCTAATTCCTTTTCTGCCTTGTTGCGGTCAAAACTGTAGTCGTTCACCTTTTGCCTTAGATTTGCTATAAGCTTTGCATCCTTGGCACTTCTGACAGGATTATTGGCCTCTAACTTCATTTTCTGGATTTGGGCTCGCAAGGCATCATTCTCTTTGGCCAAGTGTTTTTTCTCACCTTCATCGGCCGCGGCTTGCAAGCTATTTTCAAATCGGAGGTTTTGGACCTGTTTCTCCAATGCTCCTATGCGGGCCCTATACTCATTTTCTTTAGTTAACCAATCCCACTGTTCTCGTGCTGATTCGGCAAATTCCTGGATGTGAGGTCGTTTGGCCGTTCTTCCGAATGCAACGTCCCTTCTATACCAAGCCTGATAGTCAGGCGACACTTCTCTTTTGGCTCGATCCCGAACACAAGTGTTTGCCGTCAAATATTGACATTCGCTCCAGATCTGGCGGACCGTTGCTTCAGGAAACTGGCCATCAGGGCCAATCTCAACCACTTGCAAACTGAGATCATCATCCTTAGGTACTATCTGGCATCTCCCCAGCTGCCTCAACACTCGATACGGTGCGTAAGGCTGAATGCTTCTAAGCCCCATCAGAAGGAAATGTGGTCGGGCTGCCGGCATATATACGATTTCATCAACGGGTAACCATCCTAGTGTCCACTCTATTTGGCTAGCAGTGAGGAGCCGAAAATATGTTGTCCAACCCGTGACTCCTTCTGGCAATTCAACCCCTTTAATCCTCGTGTAAAACACTTCTATGCATGTTTTTTCTGGAGATCCGTAGCTCAAAAACTGAGGGCGATGACACAGATGCTCGATCATCCACATTTGTAACAATAGACTGCACCCTTCGAAAAAAGCTTCCCCGGCCTTGCAAGCTGTAAGAGCACGGAAGATGTCGGCCAATATCATAGGTGCAAGTGTACTTTTGGCTTGCGTAATTAACGTGCTGACGACCCCAGCTATTTTTATGTCAATGTTCCCATCCTTCCTTGGAAATACTAAAAGCCCCAGGAAAGCTACCATAAAGGCGAAACGTCAATCGCTCCTCCACTTTTGGCGGTTTCCTTTGCTACATATCTTACTTTCTGGGTTGTT